>NW_023602237.1:0-13918 GCF_014898055.3 Talpa occidentalis | reverse complement strand
TTCATGGCCTCATCTATGTTGCTGTTATGATTTTCTCCTCCTTTGTTTCAGTGTCATTTTTCGTTTGGTTTATATTTTACACTGGACTACGCCACCTGTACCCCTTCTGTGTAACAAAGCAGTTATTCTTTAAAAAAATTTAGTCTAAGTCTATAATTAATCAGAACTCAAATTTTGCCTAGTTTTGGTCTTCCTTTGACTTGTGTAGATCCATCTAAATGTAATTGCTGAAGGAGGCACAGCACTTCCATTATGACCATTCCTTACAACAGGGTAAGCCACATAATGACACCATCACTGTGATGATTGAAACTTCCCATTCTTTACCTAGGACGAGAATAACTCCCAGTGGACTGCAGGATGAAATAATCCCCTTTTTACTCAGAGGCTAGTTGTTCTCTGATTATTTCCTGTGCCTCATTATCAAACATCCCTCCGATTGCAGCAGCTGGCTGTTGAAACTGGCCTCCTTCTTACTATCATTTCATGATGCTGCTGTTGAACTCCATTATAATTATATGATTTTGGTCACTATTTCAGAAAGCATTTACATTTTTAATTTTTAGTCATCATTGAAAACTCACTTGTTAATACCTTAATTCTCTAAGTTTATTTTTTATTTACACAAAGTACTTTGAAACATTTAGGCCTAACCACTTTTACAGCTTTAGAGACACAGTAAAGAAGATGTATTTAATATATGTCTATCTCCAGCCCTGTGTCTCCATATCTATATACACACTGCATATGTGTGTGTGTGTACACACACGCATTTGTATATTGTTTACATGTACATACTCTAAAATATATATTCATATCTATATATTAACTATTCAAGTGTGTGTATACCTGCATTAATAGAATCAGTCTCAGGGTAGTAGCTGAACTTTAAGTTAAGCATGAGGAATTGAATGCCTTGCCTGCTCCTCTTGCACAGCTGGCTCTGATTCAGTGTTGACAGCAGGGCATGCAGTCTTTCAGCTAACATTCATTTTATTTTTAAAAATATCTTTTGTGATACATTCATGTTTGTATTGCTCAACGTTTTACAACATTACCTTTGGAAACTCGAATTACTTCTCTTTTCTTCTCTTTTGTTTTTTGCAGTTGTCAGAGAGAAATGTTGCTTAGCTGCCTAACAGCTATATATGTGCAGTTTATTTGGCCTTTACTGCAGTGATATATATCCTTCACGCCTATATTCACTTGATATTCAGAAAGCGTCTCTCCTGCTCTGATACTTGGGACTTTATAGTGGTCTTTTCTCCTTATAAGTGAGATTGTAGACATCAGATCTATCTGGGTACATGCAAAATATATCCATAAACCTAATTTAAGTAACTTGGATTATCTACCATCTTTTTCCATGTATTACTGATAGCAAACATAGGATATTGTAATTTTTTATAAAATAATTACCACTTACCAAGTGCCTACTCTATATAGCACATCTTGTACTAGGACTTCTATATATATTATGCCATACTCTCATCTTTGATTAGATGAGAAGCTGAAACTCCTGAAGTTTTAAGTAACTACCATATAGTTGCTGTAGCTGAATTCGGAATCACATGTGAAGTGTATGTAAAAATAAATATTTGTGTATACTCTAACGTATCATTAAGTTATATATGTGTGTGCAATGTGTTTATACTTATATTATTAAAATATATAAGTTAACTAGCTTATATTATACTATACGTGAAACTTAACTCAAACAATGCATGTTTGAAATGCAAATTGGGTAATCAATTTTAGCTTTCTGCCTAAGAAATATATATAGGTAGATAATGTCAGCACTTTATATAATTTTCTTTCTTGGAAAAGGCATAGTTTATGATTTTGCTTTTTCTTTTCTTTTATTACTGAGGGATCTCTCTGGTTTCATTTATTTTTGGGCTGATAGGATACTTTAAGCTTATTCATAATTAGTGACCTGTAAAAATGAAGACATGACTCTGAGATATTCTGAAAATAGTTATATTCCTCCATGTAAAATAGTAGGCTTGTACTTGTAAAAAATAATCACTGTCAAGTGTACTACTTTATTTTCCCTCAGGCTGATTAACAATCACTGGCCTTGGTAAGATTGATAGTTAAATGTCGTATTTGGCCTGATTTTTGCCTTGAGCTCCCTCAGGGTTGTGCTTGGGCATTTTTTGCACAGAGTTAATTGAGGAGACTATATCAGCGGGTTTCTTTTCTTGAAAATCTTGTTGTGCTCAAGAGGACAGTTGATTGCAAGCGCTGCCCTTCTCTTAGCTGCCACTGAGTTCCTCGAACCTCAAAGCTTACAAATTAGTACAGTTTAGTGATTTGTTTTAGGCTTTTGGCTACAGCATTCACTGCTATGAAAGTCATTTTTTCCCCTATGCTTTTTCAATGCAGTTATTGTGCCATATAGTATAACCCTGTACCATTTTGGCTATTGAGTGATTAATACAGAAACTGCTTCGATAGGAAACCATTTCAAGAGAGAACAGGAAAGGTATTATATTCAGCTGTGGTGTCATGCATTTCTAAGCAGCTGATGTTTGTCTTTAACTGATAACCACCCCCACCCCCAAAATTTTCAGGAGCAATCCAGCCTTTAGAACTTTAACTCTTAATTCAGTTTGGCTGCAAATGCAGTGCTCTGAAATTCATTATACTTTCACATTTTACGATTGGGAATTCAGTAATACATAGAGAAACAGCAATTTTGTGATTCCCCTCCCCCCCACTAAACAGTGACTTCTATATAAAAAATACTTGGAAACTAGTAGGGTATTACTTTTTTACACTGAAAATTGTAATAATGTTGTTAAATGGAATGTACTATCTCGTATTTTGTAAGTTAAGATTCCCAAATTAAACTGAAAGCCTTTATAAAAGAGCAGAATAAAGGACAACTGAGATCAAAGTTCAAAAAAGTTTTATCATAGATTTTATGTTTTTACTTCACACATTTAATACTATATTCGGAAGAACTTCAGGATATAGTATGCTCTGCTTTTATGTCTTTTTCTACTTTTAATTTTTGCACTTTGATACCTAGATGTATACTCTTTTTTTTTTTTTTTTGGATGATGTATAGTATCTCTTCATCATTGAGATATAAAATTATATACTGGGCCTCCCTGGTGGCGCAGAGGTTGAGCACTGAGTTGCGAAGCTGCCTGCAGCCTCTGCAGCACTGGTTCGATCCCCGGCCACCGGGTGAGGGTCCAACATGGCGCGCAGACCTCTCCTGCCGCCCACTGCCCCCCTCAGCAGCGTACTTCATCACTCTGCCTGTTTTACTCTCCGCTCTGGCTCTGGTGCATTCTCTCACCCTCCCGTGCTTCTGACTGTACCCAGTGCTTGTATAAATAAATAAATAAATCTTTAAAAAAAAATTAAAAAAAAATAAAATAAAATTATATACCTAAATTTAAGAACATATGTATGTTATAATTATGGTTTAGTGTTTAATTGATTATTGTATGTTTACAATTAATAATAGCAATTCAATGAAGTCACTAAAAAAGATGGCCTAGGGATTCTTAAATGTTTAAATATCTTATGAACTTGAAAATGCCATTTGAGTATCTTTAATATGACAAAAGTTAAAGTCTAGATAATTTTAAATATTATTCTAAAATTGTTCTAAGAGTATTTTCTGGTGGTTTAAGTATTGACTCTTACTCACTCATTGTACATAGCTGTCATCCTCCCAACAATTATGACATTGTGGAGGTTTTCTCATTATTAATGAAAGACTGAACATCTCTACACATGGGAAGTTATTGATAAAACAAATAATGAAAATCAGTAAATCAGATATCCAACATTCTCTTGTGATGTGCTCTGGGATTGAACTTGAGGTTGTATGGGTAAGTGCAGGTCAGTTAGCCTGGTCATAGTATTGACCTAGAAGTGGGTGCAATCAGCACCCACAGATTCATTGTTATTTTGAAGAGATAGTTGGACCCTGGGCATAAACTTTGCATGGGTCAAGGAAGGATAAATTGTCTGAAAAGGACCCTGGAATGATGATTTACATACACTTGGCTTACTAGTGAGTGTAGTTGGGAACAATAACTGCAAGGGTGGGTGGATTTAGCAGAGGGAGAAGTTGAGCTGTGACTCAGTTGCTGCGGACTTTTAATCTGAGAGTAAGGGTACTGTGAAACTGGGGTAGGTTTTAAGAAGCCTTCCACATGGAGAAAGGTTCTTATCCCCCCCTCTTTCTAGCCTTTAGATGTGGGCTGCCTCTGGGAGGGTGCCATCTCTCTTTGAATGAGGTTCCTTGATTTTACTGAAGGCAAATCCTGGGAGGAACTCAGATATGAAAAGTAAGTGGGAAACGTTCTTGAAAGTTGGGCAAATGAATGTCTTCACACAGAACAGGTTCTGGACAATGTCACATCTTCCAGATGTCACCTCTTTTGGTATTCATATTTATTTGTTTATGTGGGTATATCCCACCTAGAAACTGCTCCACTGGGAGCAGGTCTCCTTCTTTAGAAAAGCATATAGGAATGAAATTAGTGGGACAACTTACCCCTATTGCTATACCTCGTTTCAGAATTATGACTGATACTTATCACCCACTATTTTTATCACTCCTTCTGGATTCCCCTTACTCTCAGTTAGCACTCCTATGGGTTAGATGGTATACTTGGTGAAATTTCCCTGAGAGATTTGAGATCTTGGTCACTGTGCCTTCCGCTGGCAACTACTGCTGCTTTGTTAATTTGCTCAGTATAAATAGAGGAGAATAACTGAGTGGCTCTGAGTGGGTCACTCAGAGCACCAGATGTCTTCTTTCCTGCTCCCTTTGCTTAATAGTGGTCTTCTCTTTTCTTAAAAATGAGGGTTAACTATTCTGGCCTAAATGGTGGCTGCTTTCTTGACTAGCTTGTCCTTTTGCACATGTCCCCCACAGTGGCTAGGTGGCAGCTCACAGGAGCTTGAGACTCTTGCTGTTTCCCCTGGAAAAATGTGTTCCCCACTCTGGGAACCAGGATGTCTTATCACACATTGCCTAGAATAATGGGGGCAAGAAGCACTGATCCCCATATGGGTTACTAGGAGTGAAGGAAATGGGGCTTTTTAGATCTATGTTTTTTACTTACTGGGGCCACAAAATGGTCATTAATTTAGGGTATGCTACATATTAGGACTGTGGCACCTAATGTACTTGTGTTATTATCTTCAAAATACTTTTTCAGCTGTTCCTACAAAAGGAGCAGCTATCATTCTCTCTGTCCTATCATTCTCTCAGACCAGTAGATTTTGAGTGATATATGATGTGGTACAACTAGTGGATTTTATGACATATACTCATTTGTTGTTCCTTCTTTTCTCTTCAGTGATTTTCTTTGTTCAGTAAAATGTTATGAGGTCCAATTTGGACAGATTCCATATTCTGGAAGCCCTTGAATGGAGATGCTTGCTGAGTCCCTGCTCGCTGTAAAATAAACCCATACCCAGAATATGTCAATTCCAGTCAAGATGAATCTCCGCTCCTTCATGTGTGGAAAGAGTCCAGTGAAGTCAATTACCACCAAATGGCCTGTTAGTGTCCTTGAAGAATGCTATATCTGAGCAGCTGTCTTCTTGGTGGGTTGGATATTTAGCAACAGCAATGGCAACCTGTGCTTCTCAGTATATGCCTATTGTCAGTACTTTTCATTATGGCTGCTTCCTTCATATTCCCACTAAACCAACATTTGGTAGCTAATGACAGACTGATGTCGAGTCATTCCATGTGCTTGCTTTACTTTAATTACCATTCCTTGGTATCAAGTCCTAACTTAATGGTATATAATGGTCACTTTATTTTGTTCATAGATTCCATGCCCTAGAACATGGAACAGTTTCAATGGCTGGTCTTTATCCTGTAATTTCTGAGCCCTCACTTGGGAAGACTTGAAGGAAGAAGTTGACTTGACATCTGGGGACTGGAGTCCTCTAGTGGTATCTTCGCTCACATGGGTAATTGTTGATTCTGGATGACTACTGGCATCTCAGCTGAGTTGGCATGTTGGGCACCTACATGCAACTTATTTATGTGGGTTTTTCTATAGCTTGGACTTCATAACAGCATGGTGGCTGGATTCTAAGACCATGTATCCCAAGAGTAAAGTGGCCTTTTGGGATCTTGCTTTGGAAGTCAATGCATTAATTCTCTAGGACTCTATTTTCTGAGGCAGAGATAAAGGTCCACCTAGATTGAAATGAAGAGATTATATATCCCACTACTTGATGGAAATAATGTCTAGTTCACATTGGAAAAAGGACATGTGAGATTAGAGAAATTGTTTTTACCCTTCTTTAGAAAATAGAATCTGCTTCCTGCCTCTTTCATGGTTGATACTCTTTTGACATTTGTGGCAAGCGTCATAGACAATGACCTGACTACTCTGTGGCCACCTCCATAGGCACATTTGTGTGTGTGCTCTCCCTTGAGCTACTGTTGCTAATCATCTGCTCTTTTTCTTCTCAGGCTACCAGCCAATCAGCCAGGCTATTTGCTACTGCCAGTGGGTTTATCTCTGTCTTGGCCTGTCTGTCTCAGTTTCTCTCTCTATATATATCTTGTCTGTATTCCAGTATCTCTCTGTAGGTCTCTGTTTCTCTTCTTCTCTCTCTCTAAATATGTGCACACACACACACATATGTATATGTTCTTTTTTAGCCACTTCTCTTTCCACACAAAGTATTTAATCTCTGAAGATGTGCCCATTTACTGGATTTATCCTCATTGCTGACTTTTAAGGCACCATTAGTATGACTACAGGGCAGGTGCAGTAGCTTTTTAGCTTGTATCACATATCAAACCAATCCATTTGTGTATCATGCTTGAACTTTATGGTTATAAAGAACTTTCCATGCAGTCATGGGTATGAGTTGAAGGTAATAAACCAACACAATGATGTAGCTATAGGAATTTAGACATTTCTGCAATAGCTTACTTATGTATTCTCTGTTTGTGCTCAGTCATAGATGTGCCATTTTCATCTAATAATTAATTGCTGCTGGACCTACTTGTACTTGCATGACTTGGCTGATGGAATTCAACTTATAGCAGACATTTTGGCTAATTAGCTCTATGGTCAGGCATCCTGTCTAAACAAGACTCAGTAATACATTATAAATTATTTTTCAAATGATTTATAATTCTTCTGCAAGTGGGATTGCTCAAAAACCTTCAACATCTACATTATGATTCTCTTACTGGGATTTACCATAATCTCCCACCAAAGATACTTCTAATACCGTGGAATTTGGAGGAACATAGGACCAGGAGTCAAGATTTCTTTAGTGTAAACTGTGCATACTACAGAGATTTTGATTTACCTCAGCTTCACTCCAGCCCAGAATTCTTTTGTGGCACTTGGTAAATGGCTCAGAGCATCTCCAGATCTGGGAATACAAATCGTATTCCCAGCATACAGTATGTTCCCTTATGAATCCATAGAGGTCTGTTAGGGTTATAGTTCCTTCTTACTGATGGGCAGTGTGAAATGCAGTAATTTGTCCTTTCTTTTGGAAGATTGATCCTTGCATGACTCAGACCTTAGTCCCTAAGGTTTCTATTTTCCATCTTCTAAGCATGTGTCTTCCCAAGACTTCTAAGGTACCTGCCACTTTTTGCTTATTTGGTCCACTTAATAGAGTCTATTGATATAGTGGACCCAATTAATATTTTATATCATATCTAGTAAGTTCAGATTCTTTCAGACAATATTATGGCAGAGGATGAAAAAAATGATAGTCCTGGGTCAGGATGGTAGATGTGTGCAGTTTGTCCCATGTGAGTGAAAACTGCTAATGGTTCTTCTTGATATAGACAAGAATACTTTTGCAGCATCAACTGCCAAATATTAATGATCTGAACTACTTCTCTGGCAGAGATATCAGAACTAGATAGCACTTGCAGTTTGTGCTTTTACTTAGTTGAATTTATGGTAATCCATTGTTCTCTACTTCCAGCACCCAGTGGGTTTTTTTAATGACCAGACTTGATAATAATGGGGACTTTTGGTGGTAATAATATCTTCCATTCCTCCTGGTGGGCAGTATTGTTTGTTGTTTGCTGTCTTGGTTTAGAGTTGGGATAAAGGAATTTTAGAGAGTACCCTCATCTAGGGTGATACACCAGACATGCTGCTTCCTGATTAATTATGCTGACATTATTTCTGATATGTAAGTGCCTCAAAGTGACCTCTCTGATTTAGAGGTCCTATCATTCCCACAGATGAGGGATCCAACTTTGTACCGACACTGCCTGCTGACAGTTCTGGTCTCAGCAATGTAGAGACAGCTCTTACTAGTGCAGGCACAATTACTTGGTGAGTTTTCTGGCTTAAAGTATTATATGTATTCAACTTTTGCTATTTCTTTTAATTTTTAAAAACATTCTGTTAGTTACTCTATGATAGCAGTATGTTGTTTGGTTTGGTTAGCTCCATTTTCTAGAGAGCCCAGAGATAGTGAAATTATATCCATAACTAAGTCTTGGTAAGATTTAAAAATGCTCCATTGTATTTTATATATTTTCACATATGACCAATTATGTTTGGTTCATAAGGGGATTTATGGGCTAAATTGTGTCCCCCAAATTCATGGGTTGAACCCCAAATATGATTGTATTTGAGATAAGGCTTTTACTTTAATTAGATAATTATAGTTACTTAGGGTAATAAGATCAGGACACTAACTCAGTAGGACTGGCATCCTTATAAGAAGAGGAAAAAACACCAGAAAAGTGCCTACGCAGAGGAGAGGACTTGGCAAAAAATATCTTTCTGTAAGCCAGGGAGAGAAGCCTCAGCAGAGACCAACTCTGTGGGCATGTTGGTCGTGGATGTCCAGACACCAGAACTGTGAGAAAATATTTTGTTGTCTAAGCCACCCAGCTTGTGGTATTTTGTTATGGCAGCTCTTGCTGTCTAATACAGAGGCCAGTGAAAGAAAGTGACTGCAGTAACACACAGCCATTCCCCTTCCTAGGAATAAAGCATGCTCTGCATTTTGATCTTCTTTTCCACTATACACCACACTTTTCTGACTTTCATGTTTCACCTAAGCAGTGATACTGGCAAGCCAAGTTTGCATGGCTGCCCTAGCAGTATTCTTGCACAGTTTCCTGGGGTCATTGCCAGGATGTTAATAAACCCTTTATCACTAGGGTATTTCCATATCAAGAAACCTTCCCTTTTCTGGCTTTGTAGCCTTTTCTATCTTAATCCTTAGAATCCATTCCCCCACATATTATTTCAGCACTTGCTAGTACTTACAGAGATTCCTGTGTCTTCTTCCTTGGTGTTCTAACACCTCTGTGACTGGATTATAGCATGTCATAACTTATCCATGATTATTGAGTTGGCTACCAGATGGGACTTAAGGGATAGAATCTATGGGAAAACACAGACAGACATAACGCAGATAGACAGAATGAACTCTCCAACTTTTTGTTCCATTTCCTGTTGAACCAGAATCCTCAGCTTGTCCAACAGTTACTCTACAAACTCTGCTGGCAAGGTTTTCTAGGTCCTGTGACTCTTGTGAACACTGTGGTTCCTGTGAGTCCTTGTCTATTTCCTCTTTTTGCAGAATTAGCTCTTTACTAACCATCTGTGGCTTACTCCTAGTTTTTGACTTGTTGGAAAGAAAGGATGTGGTAGCAAATCCTGAGTGGGGCACTTGTCCTTTTGTAGAGAATTGTTACTTAAATTGTCTTCATCAAAGAGGAATCAGGAAACATTAAGCTGTCACAGGAAGGAGTGATGCTTCCATAGGCCCACACAGTCCAGGGGAATCTGTTTAGTTTGTTGAGTGTACAACCAAATATCAACTTTGTAACTCTCCAAGACACCACATCTTCCAGTTGGTCTTCTTACTTTAATGTAGCACACATTGCAGAGAATTCAACTGTTTCCAGAGACCCTACGCTTACAACTAAGTTCTGGATCTGGTCCTTGGGATTTTTGTAGCCTCTGTTTGTTTGAGATGAGGTTGTTTCCATTTACTGACAAGAGGCTCATTGACTTTCATACTTTACCATAAATTGTTGATGGTTTCAGTAATCTATTATTATTGTAACATACTGCCTCGGATTTAGTGGTTTAAAGCATCAAAAATTATCTCACAAATCTGTAAGTCGGAGATGATATGGTCTCACTGGTTTAGCAGGGCTGTGTTAATTCTAAAGACTCTAAGAGAGAATGCATTTCCTTGTCCTTTCCATCTTCTAGAAGCTCCCAATGATCTTCATTCATGGCCATGGTTTCATCTCAAAATCTAGCAGTGTTGCTATTCTCTGTGCCTTTCTTCCATAGTCACATCTCCCTCTGATTACATTAGGTCTACCCTGATAACCCAATATATTCTCTCTATTTAAAGACCAGCTGATTAGCAACCTTAATTACATATGAAATCTTAATTCTTTTTTCCTTAATTAATCCTTAATTCCTTTGGCTATGCAAACTAATATATTCACAGTTCTGGGTATTAGGATGTTTGAGAGGTGGCAGTATTCTGTCAATCACAATAATAAACCACTGTCAGTTTTCTGTTGTCTTTCTTTTTGCATTCCTGATTTTTGAGTCTGAAATATGATCCTTATTCATTTTTACTTTTTTGGAAAATGTAAAAATGACATATCTTTGTTCCACTATTAATTATCAGTTACTAGAAAAATGTGTGTCTGTGTATGGTTTTAGAAATATCATTGCATGGGCCTCCCTGGTGGCGCAGTGGTTGAGCGCTGGGTTGTGAAGCTGCCCGCAGCCTCTGCGGCGCCAGTTTGATCCCTGGCTGCTCCCCAGCGTCCGGAGGAAGGTGCCCAGACACATGGTGCACAGACCTCTCCTGCCACCCGCTGCTCCCCTCAGCAGTGTACTTCGGTCCTTCTGCCTGCTCTGCTCCCCGCTCTGGCTCTGGTAAATTCTCTCACCCTCCCGCGCTTCTGACTGTACCCAGTGCTTTTTAAATAAATAAATATAATCTTAAACAACAAAAAAAGAAATATCATTGCAACTTTAAAGTAACTAAGTAATTAAAATTACTATTTTTTCTTACCCAGCCTTTATTTGCCTGGTTTATTGGTATTTTACAACATTTGTTTTCCCTCAAGACATCATTGTATAAACTTGAAACAGTTTTAATGTTATCTTCATAAGTGACAGTGAATCAAAGTCTAATTCTGTTTAGGAACATACATATCATAAATGTTGAGTAAATTAATATTTGCTGATAAAGGAAAGTGACTGTGAGTTTTCCACCACTGGCGTTTGTTTTGTTTAAATAAATTTAAGAACAATCATATGTCATCTGATACTTTTATTGGTTGTTATTTATATGTAATGAAAGTTCAGGTTCTGTAAATAATTTATTCTATCTATATAGAACTTTGGTTCTCAGAAATAATAGATGAGAGGAATATTGGCTATATTTAAGTTTTCTATAAATAACTTTCCTTATTCCAAAAGAATTTGAGATGCTCCAATAGTACTTTATTGTTAAAGAAAATAATACTTTCTACAAAAGAATCCATATCCTGGATGACCTTTCTCTGTATCCTTTGCTAGTTGTTCTTCTTCTTAACCATTAGATACTAGACATTCTCTGAGTTCTGTCCTTTTTTCTCTTTTTCCCTGACTCTGCACCCTCTTGCCTTAGGCAATTTAAGTGCCATCTCTGTCTGATGATATTCAAACTTAAACTTGATATTTGGTCTTTGTTCTGAGATCCAGCATATATATATATATATATATATATATATATATATATCTGCCTTTTTCATATTTCCACTTAGATGCTCAAAGGTATGAAGATTAATATCAAAAACTGGGCCATTGATCTTTGCTTAAATCTTTCTTCTTATCTTGCCCTTCTCATTAAAGGTCATCCATATGTACACATTTGATCATATCATCTATCTGAAAATCATACATGATCTTGCCTTTTCTTTGATGCCCCATCACCAGCATGTCCCCATAACCAAATGTTCTGTTGCTACCATCCTGGTCCATGCCATTTTTATATTGTGTCTCTGTAGATGAGTAGTCTCTAAATTGTGTGTGTCATCTTCTCTATGAATCACCCTTCCACCTACTCCAGACACCTCCATACATAAAAAATTACATACATACAACAAGCCTGCCTGATTTTAAAAAATCATAATATGATTATATTGCTCCTCTACTTTTAAAGCAATTCAGTAGTTTAACATTACTCTGAGATTAAGTTTGATACGCAACTACAATCCTTATGAATTCAAGGTGTGGTCCTTGCCTATCTCTGTATCTTGAATTTTCCCCCCACCACATACAGACACAGTTATTTTTTTATTTTATCCCATAAAATCTCTAAACTCTTTCTTGCTTCAGAATCATTGTGTAGTAAGTCCTCACTTAACATCATTGAAAGGTTCTTGAAAACTGAAACTTTAAGCAAAACAACTATAATATAACTATGTTACCATAGCATATTGATAAAAAGAAGAATAAAGTTCCTCTGGCATATTTCTGGTCACAAAATATCACCAAGCTTTTCAGTAAAGACCTCAGACACTTCTAATGTTAAACAGCAACTTGTATTCACTTAATCATAAATTCATTCATTTTTCAACTTGTTTACTCTAGTTCAGGATCACAGTTGGCCAGAATTTATCCTGGAAACTCAAAGCATAAGGCAGGAACTAACCCTGGCAGGATGCCCTCCATCACAGGACACACTCACACACACACATTCACTCAGACTGGGTAGACATGCCAGTGAACCTAATGTGCATACCTTTGCGATGTTGGGGAAAATTATAGCATAAAGAGAAAACTGACGTAGACACGGAGAATATCCAGACTCTACTCAGACAGTGGCCCAGGCTAAGAATCAATTATTTTCACATCAAGGTATAATGCAATGTTGATAAAACAATTTTATTTGAGGACCTACTACTATGCATGCTTGGTCCTTGCTGTGAAATTTCTTCTGTGTTAGTCAGCATCCTCTAGAGAAAGAGTCAAAAGAGATGGGGTGTGTGTGTGTGTGTGTGTCTATATCTATATCTATATCTCTCTCTATATATATATGTATTATTTATAATGGGGTAATGTCCCAATAAGCCCATCATTAAGTTGAAAATACATTTAATATACGTAATCTACCAAGTATCATTGTTTAGACTTGCATACCTTAAATGTGCTCTGAACACATACATTAACATTGAATTGGGCAAGATCATCTAACACAATCTCTTTTACAATGAAGTGTTGAATATTTCATGGAATTTATTGAATACTGTACTGAAATTGAAAACAGAATGCTGTAATTCAAAATACAAATGTTTTATTGAATGTGTATTGCTTTCATACTACTGTAGAGTCAAAGAATCATAGCTGAACCATTGTAAATGGGAGACTATATATACAAAGAGATTTATTACAAGAAATTAGTTCCTGCAATTGTGGAGAATCACGTCGTTAACAGCTGTAGTTGGTAAACTAGAGACCCAGGAAAGCAGATGTGAAGTATAAGTTCAAAGCCCAACAGACTGGAGACCCAGGGATAACTATTGTTTTAGTTTGAGTCCAAAGGGAGGAATAAAACCAATCTCCAGCTCAAAGACAGTGAAGCAGGAGTTGCCTCTTATCTGGGAAGGATCACCCTTTGTTTTTATTTAGAACTTATACTGATTAGCCGAGTCCACCAACATTAGGTAGGGTCATATGCATTCCTCAGTTTATCAATTTAAATGTTAAACTCAACTCATCCAAAAACATCTTTGCAGAAATGTTTGACCAAATGTCTGGTCTCCCTGCGACCAGTGAAGTTGATAGACAAAATCAACCATCCTCCCCAGTACTTACTTCTTAATTCATCCTGATTTTTTAATTATCAAATTAAAAATAAATCAGCCTTTCATGATAACCTCCAAAATTTAAAT
>NW_023602235.1:0-13933 GCF_014898055.3 Talpa occidentalis | reverse complement strand
GAACTTGGAGCTAGAAGGCTGCCAGGAGCACTGTGGGCTCAGGTCTGCTGGGAACACTGAAAAGGCAAGTCAGTTCTGTGGCTCAGAAATTGGGGAGCAGTTTTGGTGTGTTAGTTCTGGTTCCTGGCTTTTCATAAGATGTGCCATTAGATATTCTGAGGGTTCCATTCAGCAAAAGCTTATCTAGAGCTGGAGGATCCTCCTCCAAAGTGACTCACTCACAGGCCTGACAAGTGAGTGCTGGCAGTTGGCATTAGGTCTCAACTCTGAATGCCAGCTTCTCAATAGGGCTGCTTGAGTGTCCCCTCAGCATGGTATTTGGCAAAAGATCCAAGAAGCCAGAATGGAATGTGTGATGCATTTCATGATGTCACCTTGAAAATCACACATGGTCTCTTCTCCATATGCTGCTTGTCCCATAGAACAGCCCCGATTCTATGTAGAAGAATGTGAATTCCAGGAAGAGAGGATTATTGGGGGTCATCTTAGAGGCTGGATTCTATTAGCCTCATTTTCCTTATTAACAGGAATAATCATAAAACTAATAGAGTCGTTGAAGATTAATCGACAATAGCATTCTTAATACATTGCCTCATATAGAAAATGCTCAATAAATTTTAGTGATTGCTATACTTTTGAGCCTCTTTCTTTTCTTTTCCTTCTATTCCATGGGAGACCATCTTCACAGGAGCCCTGCACTAATTCACATCATTACTGGCCATGTTACCAAAAGAGCTTAAGTTTGCTCTCTCTGAATTGAATATTCTGCTTCAAAGTTTAAATTTTTGAAGTTACCTGAAATCTTGAGAGCTCTCTCAGCTTGGAAGTTGGGAATCATTATCAATGCTTTGTGTCATGACTATCATAGCTCTGTGTCTGACTCATGCCAACCCTGCCCTCCCCTGGCACCACCTGGTCATACTACAAACTCACCTGTGTCCATCATACTGGGAGGGGTGGGAGGGCATCTTTCTCGCTCCCCGCCCCAAACTCCTAACTGCTACCCAGCTTCTTGGGAAATTGAATAATAGCCTGCTGATTTCTTTGACTTGATTCTTATTCTTGAAGGACAGTTTTTGCTATTTCATGTCCCAAAAGCTGCTCAAATCTCACGGGCTCAAATTTTAATGTATTCTCCTTTGCTCACAGCAAAGCAGTGATGTATGAATTAAAAAAACAAGAGAAAATAAATCTTTGTGCAGTTGCTAGAGGTACAAATACCCCCTTTATCCTGTTGTATTTTGGGGGATAACCAGATACTTCCTGTTGCTTATTTGTTGCTTTTCTCACCCCCCACCCTCCACCCCCACCGCCACCCCCACCCCCACCTTCATCACCACTTGCTGTGCAGGATTGCATTTGCTTTCCTGTTACTTAACCACAACCATGCTGGCTTCAGCATCCAGTAAAACCTGTGAACTTCAACACAAAGAAATGGAAAGACATCCCCTGCTCATGGATTGGAAGAATAAACATTATTAAAATGGCCATCCTACCAAAGCAATATAACAGATTCAATGCTATTCCAATCAAAATCTCAATGGCATTCTTCAAAGAAATAGAACAATTATTGATGAAATTCATATGGAATCACCAAAAACCCCGAATAGCCAAAGCTCTACTGAAAAAAAAGAAGGAAATGGAGGCATCACACTCCCAGACTTCAAACTATACTACAAAGCCATAATCATCAAAACTGCATGGTATTGGAACAAGAACAGACATACAGACCAATGGAATCAAATAGAAAATCCAGAAATAAACCCACAGATTTATGGTCAACTAATCTTTGACAAAGAGCAAAGACTATGCATTGGAGCAAAGAAAGTTTGTTCAATAAATGGTGCTGGGAAAACTGGGTCGCTACATGCAAAGAATGAAGCTTGACCACTACCTCACACCATACACAAAAATCAACTCAAAAATGGATTAAAGAACTAGACATAAGACCTGAAACCATAAATACATAGAAGGAAATATAGGCGAAACACTACGGGATTTGCACAGCAAAGACATCTTTACAGACACATCACCCAAAGCATGATAGTGAAGAGAAAGATAAACAGCTGGGACTACATCAAATTAAAGAGCTTCTGCACAGCAAAAGAGACAATAACAAAAACAAAGAGAAACCCCACCAACTGGGAGAACATTTTTGCACCAACACTAATGATAAAGGACTGATCACAAAAATCTGCAAAGAGCTGATGAGACTCAGCAACAACAAAGAAAATAATCCAGTCAAAAAATGGGCAGAAGAGCTAAAAAGAAACTTCTCTGAAGAGGAAATGCAAATGGCCAACAGACATATGAAAAAATGTTCAACATCACTTGTAATCAGGGAAATGCAAATCAAAACTACCATGAGATACCATCTCACACCAGTGAGAATGGCACATATTAAAAAAACTAGCAACAACAAATGTTGGCGAGGATGTGGAGAAAAGGAACTCTTGTGCACTGTTGGTGGGAGTGCAAACTGGTCCACCACTATGGAGAGCTGTGTGGAGATTTCTGGACCTACTAAACATAGAGCTTCCATATGATCCAGCAATTCCACTCCTAGGTATTTACCCAAAGACACAGAAACATCAATTCCAAAGAGCACCTGCACTCCTATGTTTATAGCAGCACTGTTTACAATAGCTAAGCTTTGGAAACAACCCAAATGCCCAAAATAGATGACTGGATCAAGAAGAGGTGGTACATATATACCATGGAATATTACTCAGCATTCAAAAAAGATAAACACATGCAATTTGCAGCAACATGGATGGCACTGGAAGGGATCATGCTCAGCGAAATAAGCCAAAAGAAAAAGAAAAATACCGGATGGTCTCACTCATAGCAGGAATCTAGAAAACTTAAATAAGGGACCAGGAAAATGAATATAAGAAAGGAAAATCAAAATCAACAAAAAACTATGAACCAGAGACACTTGTTGGGGGGTGGGGGGCGGGAGGGGAAGGATTGGGGTCAGAAATGGGGCGTTTGCAATTGTATGGGGGATATAAAAATAAAATTTAATATTAAAAAAAAAAAAAGAAAAGAATAAAATAAAAAATAAAAAAAAAAAAAAAAAAAAAAAAAAAAAAAAAAAAAAAAAAAAAAAACCTGTGAACTTCAGGCTTTGCCTGTTAATTAGAATTGCCTGAGAGCTTTTCAATATCCCGACACCTTGACTGCACACCAGACCAATTATAAAGGCTCACTGGGCATGGAACCCTGATATCACTATTCTTTTCAAGTTTCCTAGGTAAATTCCAATGTGCGGCAAAAGTTGAAAGCAATAATTCTTACACATTTTAACCTTAGAACCTCATCACTCTTCAAAATGATTATGGACCCCAGAGTATTTGTTGATGTGGATTATATCTATAGATATTTATCTCATTAGAAATTAAAAGAAGAAAATTAATTCTTTATTAATTAATTCAAAAGTAACAGTAATCAGTGTATTCGTATATATTATATAACATTTTAATAAAAATAGCTATTTTTTTCAAAAATTTAAGTTATCAGAGTGCCACTGTTTTACATATATTTGCAAATCTCTTTAATGTCTGGCTTATCAGAAGAGAGTTGGAGTCTCATTCTCATATATGTTTTTTTATTCAATATGTTGTGACTTCTGCAGGTCAAGTGGCTTCTGGAAGTCTCAGTGTTAGGGGGAAAAGGATGTCCCAAAGCAAATTCTTTAATATCGGGGTTGCTCTATAACATCAGTATGTACATGCAAAAATGACAGTAAAACAGGCAAATTTTTGCATTATTTTGAAAATACTTTTGACTTCTGTGCCTCAGGGGACCCCCGCACCAGGATTTAAGAAGTGCTCGCCTAAAGGTTATGGAGTACATGGCTACTAGTTGGCTCAGTTAACTGCGCGCCACCATTTTACCCTTTCCGCTCACTTTCAATTACCTCTTTGTACTTCCTGTCTTTCTTACTGTTGACCTCTAGAGGGCGCGCAAGGTACTTGACTCTAAAACCAGCTGGCATGAGATTGCTGATTTAAGATTAAGTACACCGTGTAACATCAGGGCAGGGAGATACTGGGCTATTCAAAGAAGAGAAAATAAAGCTTTGCCATCTATCAGAATCTCTCTGCTTCTGTCTCTTAGAATTCCTGCAGCATCTTACCTTTCACTTTGTAAGCTTCCCTGTCACTCCCTGTCCCTTGGTACAACAAAGAACAAGATAACTGGAGATCAGGATAAGGCCAAGAACAATGGTTCTCAGCCACCATGTTCATCAGCATCACTTAGACAATTTGTTTAAAATGCAGCTTCTGGGCCTCCCTGGTAGCGCAAAGTGTTAAGCACAGCACTGTGAAGCTATCTTGTGGCCACTGCAGCATGAATTTGATCCCCAGCCAGGGAGGTGACCCACATGGCACAGTCCCACCCACCATGGGACTAAAAAAAGGTTCCATTTTGTTCATTTATAAGTCAAGAATTCCAGGTTCTAAAGGAATTTCACTGACGCTGTGAATGATTCCACTTCACACTATCCTTAACAGTCTGAGCTGTGTTTGGAAACACAGCTATTTCATCCACTGCTCCCCTCAGCAGTGTATTTCAGTCAGTCTGCCTGTTCTGCTCCCCACTCTGTCTCTGGTGAATCCTCTCACTCCCCGCTCCCCCACCACACATCTCTGGCCTGTACCCCAGTTCTCGTATGCATAAATAAATAAATCTTTTTTAAAAATTAAAATAAAAATAAATAAAATGCAGCTTCCTGCCACAAATATATTGATTTCACAGGCCAAAGGTGAGATTCATGAGTCAGCATTTTAAACAAGCACCCCAGTTGGTTTTAATCCAGGTGTGTGTGTACTTTGCTGTGAGAAATGGAGATGTGAGAGAAGAGGCAACCTGGGCCAGTGTTTGAGGCAGTAGTTGTCTAAGGCAAATAGTACTTATTGAGAGCTTAGGGTGGGAATCCAGCTAATGGTTGTCCTTGTTTAATGCTACTATGGTCATGTTGCTGTAAGGGCTCTCACACAGCATCACTGTAGCCTCTGGAAAATTTGACAAAGACCAGGATCCATCTTTAAGTGTCTGAAGGAGTGTAGACTTGTTTTAAATGACTCTAATGGTAAAATCCAGAGATTGGTTGGAACCTTGGAGACAAAAGATTTGATTCATGCTATAGAATTTTCTGAAATCAGAGCTGCCCAAAGTTGAAATAGACTCTCTTAGAAAGAGGTGAGTTTACCATCACTGGAAATTTCTAAACACAGCTCAGACTGTTAAGGATAGTGTGAAGTGGAATCAGTCACAGAGTCAGTGAAATTCCTTTAGAACCTGGAATTCTTGACTTGTAAATGAACAAAATGGAACCTTTTTTTAGTCCCATGGTGGGTGGCCTGCTTATTTGATTGTGAATGTCTCCAGGCAAGGGACATACAAAATCAAGCCAAACTATGTGTTTCATTCACGGTACACTTGTGGTTTGAGTTGTGGGCAGTGACTTCCCTCCCCTCTGCCCTGAGAGTTCATGCCTCCCTTTTGCACGCTGCGCTATTGTCTGTCCCTACCCTTGCAGAGTCTTTAGGTGCTTGTGCTCAGAGTGTGACCCCAGTACCAACAACAGTGACACCACCCAGGTGCTTCCTGGAAATGCATAATCTCAGGGCTTATCTAGATCTGCTGAATCAGGCTCTGCAATTTAAACTCCATTGTTGAATTTAGAAGCAAATACATAAAGTAGTCTATAAATGGAAGGCTCTGTTAGGAGAGAAATAGAGGTTGATCCAGCTTTGAAGGCCTTGCACATTGCAAACTTCCACTGTACGTTGATTTCAGGTGGTGTGTAAAACTAGATAGAGTGGAGGGGCAGCGGTGCAGACAGAGAGGGCAAGCTGAGCTGTCACCCTGGGGTCTTGCAGAAGTTCTAAAGCAATAGGAAGATGCTAAAGAGAGCTTTGGAAATAATTTGCTTCTTGGTTTTGTCTTGAGCACATCATTGTCTCCACTCAACAGGACACTCGAACTGGCTGTCTCCCAGGTCCTGGGGATAAGGTCATTTTAGCAGCTTGTCTGGAGTGAAGTGTATCAATAGGCACCATGTGACAGGCTCAGGACCTGCTCCATCTGCCCAGTGGCATCTCTCCAGCACCCAGAACCCTTTCTTACCCTGGATTAGTTAGCTGTTGCTGCATAACTACCTCACACTTTAGTGGCCTAAAATAGTAATTATTATCTCACAAACATTCTATGGATCAGGACTCCAAGAACACCTTAGCTGAGTAATTTTGGTTTGGGGTCTCTTCAAACTGTCTGGCAGGAATATCATTTTATGACTGGGGCCAGAGAATCAACTTTCTTTTCTTTTTTTATTGAAATAGCATTTCATTATTACATTATATGTTTCAGGTGTGCATTACGAAAAGTCAACATTTGTATGTATTACATTAAGTTTACCATGATGTCTAGTTTTAGCCTTCACCCTATAAGTGATCCCTTTGCTCTATTTACCCACTCCCCTTCCCTCTGGTAACCACTAACTAGTGTCATGGTCCGAAATTTTCTTCCTGTTTGTTTTTTTTTAGTACATCTATTTGTTTGGTGTCTCTGTATACCACATATAAGTGAAACCATATGGTGTTTTTCCTTCTCTATCTGACTAATTTGACTAAGCATAATACCCTCTAGGTCAATCTATGTAGCTGCAAATGGCAGGATTTTGTCCTTTATTAAAATAGTCATAGCACAGAATGTTGCATTGTATAGATACATCTTGCTTCTTTATCTAATTATCTGTTGATGAACCCTTATGTTGTTTCCAGTTCTTGCCTATTGTAAATGAGAACATCCACTTTCTTTCTTTTTTTTTTTTTAAGTTTCTTCTTTTAAATTTATGTATGTAGGCCAGAGGTGCAGGGGGTGAGAGGCCAGAGGTGCAGGGGGTGAGAGGATACACCAGAGACAGAGTGGGGAGCAGAACAGGCAGATCTACTGAAATACACTGCTGAGGGGAGCAGCGGGCGAGACAGAAGAGGTCTGCTGTGCCATGTGAGTTAGCTCTCTGGCTGCAGATAGAACTCAGGCTGCAGAGACTGGCTATAGATTGATAGTGCTGAGGCTTTAACGCCATGCCACCAATGAGGCCCAAGAACATTCACGTTCAAGAGCTCACTCACATGACTGTTGACAGAAAGCCTCATTTCCTTGCCGCGGGGCATTTCTCTAAGGGTGCTTGAGTGTCTTCATGATAAAGTGAATGTTTTTCTCAGAGCAAGAGATCCAAGAGGGAGTGTAAAACTATCTGGTATTTATCTTTCTCCCTCTAGTTGATTCCACTTAGAATATTCCCTTTCAGTTCCATCTGTGTTGCTGGGAATGGCATGAGTATCTTTTTTGATTGCTGTGTAGTACTCCACAGTGTATATATACATCTTCTTGATCCACTCTTCTGTTCTGGGGCATTTGGGTTGTTTCCATATCTTGGCTATTATGAATAGTGCTGCTATAAACATATAAACATAGGAGTGTTGTGTACCTTTCAAATTAGTGTTTTTTTTGTTCTTTGGGTAGATTCCTAGGAGTGGAATTGCTGGGTCTTCTGGCAAATTCACTTTTAGTCTTTGAGGAACCTCTACACTTCTTTCCATAGGGCCTGGATTAGACAGCACTCCCACCAACAGTGTAAGAGGTGTAAGAGGTGTAAGAGGTGTAAGAGTGTCGAGGTTTCCTTTTTCTCCACACCCTCACCAGGACTTGTTGCTTTTGTTTTTCATTTTTTAAAATATGTGCCATTCTCTCAGGTGTCAAGTGGTATCTCATTGTGGTTTTGATTTGTAGTTCCCTGATGATAAGTGATGATGAACCATTTTTCATCCTTTTTCCATTTCCATGGTTATGTACCCTTTTCACAAATCAATTGGCCATAAGTGTAAGAGTTTGTATCTGGATTCTCTATTCCAGTAGCTAAGACTTTTATATGAATTAAACTATAGAAAGTAATGCCTTCTTATCAATACTACATTTTTCAATGTGAACATGTTAAATTATTTCTATGTATTTTATCATTTTGGGTACTATTGCTAATGGAATTATTTTCTTAGTTTCTTTTCCAGATTGTTTATTGCTAGTACATAGAATTACAACTGCATTTGCATACTTGTCTTCTATTGTGAAACCTTGATGAATTGCTTGACTTTTTCTAACAGCATTTTGTGTGTGTTTATCCTTTAGGATTTTTTATATGAGATTATGCCTTCTGCAAATCAAGATATTTTTCCCTCTCCTTTCTTTCTAACATGGGTGAATGCATTTTATTTCTTTTTCTTGCCCAATTGCCCAGAAATGAAAACATCTAATCCTCTTTAAGATAGTATGATTAAATTTAAAGAATAGGTGACATTTGAGTTGGGTTGTAAGAGTTTTCAAGGAAATTGTCAGCTAAGGGATAGGGTAAGGAAAGGATACTTTTCAATTTTTATGCTACTGTGCTTTCTAAGTTATATTTTTAAATTTTCAAGAAGCAAATTATTTTTATTTACCTGTAAAATATCCTCATAAATAACTGATGAATGAAATCCCTTTGTCTGGGATGGGATTTTATATACTCGGAAATCTCAGCAGTGTTCTTATGCCTGATCTCTGGCTTTTATGAACAGAGTATGCGATTGAAACAAATCTTAACAGGCAGCAAGACCTATAATTGTTGGTGTCTTTAAATGATAGTAAAATCTTCTGGGTGTCAGATTGGCCTTTTAATATAACTATGTAGTTCTTTCCAACTTTATTTCTGGATGTCTTTTCACCACTACCCCAGCAGAGGGCATACCTATAAAATTAATTTCCTTCACAAGATCCCATATCATTATTACTTTTGGATCACGGACTTTAATCTTTGTGTGTTAAACACTACTGTAATTTGCTTTGGGTATAGGCAATTATTTAAAATATGGTTAATCTTTTAATCATAAACAATAAGAAGTCAGAGAATGTTTCTCCCAATGGAATGAAAATAGGTGGTAATGAGCACTTAGCTTTCAGAAACCAGCAACAAATTTGTTGAAGCACACAAGTTAAAATGAAGAAGGGGCAACTATCCATAAAGCTGTTAGCAAAAAAAAAAAAAAAAAATGCTTTTTGAAGCATTTTTGGAGTATGTATGTTCAATTGAAGGTGCTTTGACTAAGTACAAATAATTATTTAAATATGTAGTTTTTGCATTTAGACCTCTTTCCTTTGATAAACAACTAACGGGCAGTCTATTAAATCTGACTCCATGCATGCGTCATGATCCGGCTAAGTAGGCCATTAGACAAGGACTCAGGGGATACAGCTATTATTTTTATCTCCCCCTTACTAGTCTTTAATCACTTCCCTTCTCCAGGTCTCCTTTTTCTCAAACACAAAATGGAGATAGTATCATTTGCTTACCTCACTATGTTACAGAGCTAATCAAGTGAGATAACACATACAAAAGATTCTTTTTTAAAAATTAAGCTGCATGCATGTAAAAGATTTTTAAAACAAGAAATGTTTGGTCTTTCAACTCTCCTGCTGATGGGAGGCCATATACCCAAAGGCCACAAGTCTGTGAATTTCATAGTCTCTCCTTTGGAGGCAGACCGGCTTACTGTAAAACTTTAATGTAAAAACCTTAACCATTGAGGCACAGGGTCTTACACTAACAAAGGACTTTTTCTCAGTGGAGCAAAAAGGCCAAAAATAAAATGGGCCTCACTAGTGCTTTCTTATAGAGGCATTTTCTTTCTTTCTTTATTGTTTGACACACTGGACAGTCAGAAGGAGAGATTAACCAGAGCCAGATAAGCAGGCAGAAGGCCGAAGTAACTAAGCAGCTCTGCATGTGGGACCCTCCTCCGGTGGCAGCAATCGAACCGGTGCTGCAGAGGCGGCAGCTAATCAAATGCGCCACCCACTAGTGCTTTTCTAAGGTAAATTTTCTGTGGAAACTAGCCTCTAAATTACAGCAATAATCTAGTTGTACATGTCAACACATTTTATTCAACAAATATTTATTGAGAACTTGCTCTGTGCCAGGTACTGGGTTTAAACACAGGAAATGTGAATAAAAAAGACAAAAAAATGAATTAAATATACAGGATCTCTGCATGCTGGAGTCTCCAGTTTTGTGAGGGATAGTATTTAAGAGAGGTTTTTTTTGTTTGTTTCCGTAATAGGATGTAGTAACACTCTAAGGAAGTTTACATTTTCTCCGCTTATGTATTTACCTAGAAATGATGAGCAAATTTCTGGGTCCTTAAGTAAAAATATTGATTTTATTTTTATTTCATATCACTCTTGGGGGAAATTTCATTAGAATTCAGCTTCATCAATGATCAAAACTATTTATTCAGCACCCATCCCAGACAGAGAGTCTAACATGTAGACAGTAAATACTTAAAGTGGTTTCTTGTTTAGTCTGTGTCTTCAGCATTTTTCCTATTTACATTTCTCTTTTCCTGAAAGTTCTTCCCTATTTCCTTCTTACAGAGACTTAAGAGTGAATGACCTTGCAATAATAACCAGTATTTTTACTGTGCTCTTAATTTACCATTTTTTATCATACTAGTCTCTCTTGAGACAACCAGCATCCCTTCCATAAATGCTATTTTCACTTTACATTGGAGGAAATTAAGATTCAGAGACAGAAGGTAACTGATATACTGTAGGAAAAGCACTGATTGTTCCTTAAAATGAAAAAAAAAATTAGCAAGCTGTGTTCCAAAATTCTAGGAATGGCCAACTTTAGGAAAAAGCATGAGTTAGGTTAGAATGTAAGGCAGACCTGGGCATGCATCGACCACGGGGGCTGTGCCATTGGGGAAGTAACTCATATTTGCTATTTGGAGTGATTGTGTTTTATCTAACATTGATGGCCACCTAAGCAATGCCCACGGTGGACGTTGGCTGGTCATCCAGTCTGCAAGGAGAAAATTAGACCACAGGAAGCACATAAAAGAATAGAAAGAAGAAAGAAAACAGGAAGCTCTGGTTTGGTGGTACACCTGGCACACACAGGCCCCATTTATGCCATGGCTTCCTAGCCCTTTCTGTCAGTATCTTATTTGCAGCTTGGGTCCCCCACAAACCTTTGTGTGGCCTGGGGCAGTAATACAAATGAGACCCATATGCATACCCTATGTCTAAACATTTAAAATGATAAATCAAGCAGACAACCAATAAATAGTTCTGACAGACGTACATTTATAATGACCATAATTTTTTTAAAAGATTACTTACGTACACAAGAACTGGGGTGTAGAACACAGGTGCCAGGGGTGAGAGATTCACCAGAGAGAGTGGGGAGCAGAACAGGTAGATTGACAGAAATACATTGCTGAGGGGAGCAGTGGGCATGACAGGAGAGGTCCGCTGCACCATGTGGGTAGCTCCCTGGCCAGCGGAGGATTGAACTTGTGCTGCAGTGGCTAGCAATAGCTTGATAGTGCTGCCTTTAACCCCTGTACCACCAGGGAGGCCCAATATAATGACCTTAATTTGAACTTGGAATCATCAGAATCCCCAAAGTTTCATGTTGGAACATGAAGGCATTAGAAGAACTGAGTCCTGATACTCACCCACCCCTCCCAACTCAGCACCCATATCTCTTCATACCAGGCTCTGTCCTAAACACTGAAGGCTTTACACAGGTGCAATAGACACCCCAGATTGCTGCAGATGTGCCTTCCCTGTCCACACAATGCAAGCAGCAGGTCATCTGTAGCCCTGTGACAATGGCAATTCATATCAGGAGCCTCTCCAAAGGCTAGCCTGGGGGACAAGGCCTGGTACATGGTCTCCAGATATTTGGTCAAGGTGGAGAGGAGCGTGCTGGATTCCAGGTGGGCACGTCTTTGGGCACCATGGATTCCTTGCTGCATGAGGAGGGATGTTATTTGTGTAAAGTCACATCAGGACTGCCAGATTATGTGTCCAGGAGAGTGTCCCTCTTGTCTGGATCTAAAACTGAATTCTGCCCTGTGCCCGCTCAAATTTTCTAATCATGCAAAAAGCACAGAATGTTCTCTTTGAAATAGCCTTAAAGGCAGAAGTTGATGTGTTGCCTCCCAAAAGTGCAACCATGTATGGCCCATCTTGGTGTTTCAGGTACACAAGCTAATAAAGCATTGCATAAATAAAACCCAGTTCCCAGCCTTCTGTATGATCAGACATCACAAAACTATACTGTTTCATTGTCATTATTATTATTTGATTTTTCTTGCTTGAGTGTTTAAACTCAAGAATCACTAAGTCTTTTTTCCCCCCAAAGATTTATTTATTTATGTATACAAGAACTGGGGTACAGGCCAGAGATATGCGGGGTGAGTAAGATTTACCAGAGATGGAGGGGGAAACAGGACAGGCAGACTGACTGAAGTACACTACTGAGGGGAGCAGTGGGTGAGTCAGGAGAGGTCTGCTGCACCATTTGGGTAGCTCCCTAGCTGGGAATCGAACTCGTGCAGCAGAGGCTGTGGATAGCTTCATAGGTGCGTCTTAACCCCTTGCACCACCAGGGAGGCCCTAAGTCTTAATTCGTTTCCATCTGTCATGACTGCTTTTCTTTCTCCTCTCTTATTTTTGACCCTTTGTACTAGCTTCACCATTGGGTTCATGTTAAATGAATAGGAGTTTCTTGTTTGCTTTGGTAACATGTAGCTTGTTAGCTACATGTTTTTAAACACTTTCAGGTTATAATTATATAAAAACACAGAGAAACGTCAGAACATTTCTATTCTCATTAAGAGTTTGGAACAGGAATTAGAACAAAGATACTAACTCCCATCAGCCCTCAGACAACTGGTGAGGTTTTGGTTGATTGGAACCCCACAGTAGTGGCTACTATTTTCTGGAAGTCTTATTCATTTATCCCAATGTACTATCAAATCTTTCCATTTTCTACATCTTTCCTGAAGTTAATGAGGTTAGGAAACTTTGTAGAAGTAGTTTTGTTTTGACTGTATCTGGGAATACGTATGTGTTAGGGTCACTCTAAATTACTAATCTAAACAATGTGGGTATTTCCTCCCATTTAGAGCTTATTTGCTCACCTCAATCCTCTGAAATGGGTTAGCTTGCTTCTCTCAAGTTCTCCTGGTTACTTACCCTTCCATGCCACCTGATTTTATTCACTCATCAAGCAGTAAGGAAGCCCCTACATGCCAGGTATTTCACCCACCTTGAAGGGGTCTTTGACCTCACTGATGGCCCTGGGTTCTCCCTCTCCCTCTTCAGAGCCCATAGATTATTCTGTTTCCATTTGCTCACAACACCTTGTTATTTCAGTTATGTGTTGATATACACAGATACAGCCTTCGCAAACCTGATGATAGGTCCTCAGAAAAAACCTACTTTCTATAAAGTTTTGTACTTCTCATTCAACCAACTGAGAGGCATTTAATCACTGTATAAAATGATGAGTACAGCTGAGGGCATTGTCTTTGTGAGTCAGACTGACCTGATCCAGATCCTGGCAGGGGGATTGTTAACTGTCTTCTGGTGTTACTAACTTACCTGTTTCCTCATCTGTAAAATCAGGCTCAGAATGGCACCTCCCTCATGGGGTTGGTTGAAAATTAAGTGAAATAATAGCTGAAAGAAATACCTAGAAGAATTAGCATTCAGAGAATATTAGATGACAATGATAATAGTCATAATATCCCAAGCATGGGGATGAATCCCTTAAGTGTATTATGGATTAAACTCTTATTACAATCCCATGAGACAAGAATTATTATTACATCTATTTTATAGATAGGTAAACAGAGGCTTACAGAAGCTATGTATCCAGACTAAGGTCACAGAACATGATTTAAGTCAGGTTCTATTCCTGTGAGCTCACCTGAACCACTGAGAACACTGTCATGAACTAATACCACTGTCGCCTTAAAGGAACCTGTCAAAGAAACATGCTTATAAACTCAAATAGAGATTCACATTTGTCTAA
>NW_023602234.1:0-13953 GCF_014898055.3 Talpa occidentalis | reverse complement strand
GGGTTCAAAGGACAAGCCTTTGAAAAATGGCCAGGTTTGCCACACTTATAAACAATTCCGTGAGGATCTGTTTTTTACTTAATATAATTAGCCACAGTCTGACCGCTAAATGCTGCCGCCATGGCCAATCCTTGTTGATATGAAGGGTCAATGTCAGCACAAATGCGGATGTAGTCAGAAACATCCGAGGTCTGTCTTTTAATGGGTCTGATAGCCGCTTGGCAAGCCGGAGTAGCATTTTGAAAGGCCAACTGCTTTACTAGGTCAGCAGTGGCAGCGGTGGAGCCGAGGGAGCGCTCTGCTGCAATTTGTAGACGGTCAACAAAATCAGAGAAGGACTCCCCAGTACCCTGTCCCTTATTTTAATCAGCGGGATTCCAGTATTGTTTTTGGCAGGAAGTTTGCGCCATGCTCTGGTGGCTGCGCAGAAGAGATTTGAGCAAAAGGCCGGGATCGGCCACAAGTTGAGCCTCCGATGTAGCAAAATCCCCAGAACCTGTGAGCATTTCAAAAGTCCATGGGTTTCCAGCCCGTTTATTTTCTTGGGCCAGGTCCCTACAGAGATCCTGAAATTCAGTTCTCCAAAGTAAATGATCTCCGCCGTCAAGGGCAGCCTTTACTAAAGTTTGCCAATCTAGGGGAGTGAGCCACCCTTCTGCAATAGAATCAAGAATTGTGAGAGTGAAAAGGGGCACTAGCACCCATATTGGGTAACAGCGATTTTAATTCCTTTAAATGTTGAAAATTATGTGGCTGGTGATAACGGCGGAGGTGGCCTTGAACATCTGGAGCTTCAATAACAGGAAAGACAGAAGCGCGGAAAAGGGCTTTTTGGGAGGCGGGAAAGCAGACAAAGCCGCGGAGCCGGGGGAGGAGTTAAAGTGGCTTCGGCGCTAACCCCGCCCATAATGGCGGCTTTAAGGTGGACGTCAGCTTCAAGCCCGCCCCTTAACGGCGGCTTTGAAGTGGCCTCGGCGTCACCCCTCCCCCATAATGGCGGAGCGGGATCTGAGTTGGATGAAGAAGTTAATTGGATCTGTTGAAATTGAAGGGAAAGTTTATGATAACGGGCCTGTAGGCGCATGCGCTCCTCAAGGTGGGCGATTTTGGTTTTAAGGTCGAGTTAGGGTCAGCGAGTTGTGAGGGCGCAGAGGCAACAGCGGCCGTGTAATAAGGAGGAGAGTGGGGATTGTAACGTGCAGCCTCCTCCTCCAGGTTGCTCCAATCTACCTCGCCTGCCTCAGGATCCTCCCCTTTTGCGATAGTGGGGGTGAGTTGCGAAGCAACTTTGATTTCGCTTTTGGAGTTAAGCAGTGGAAAAACTCCGCCCTCTTCTTCAGAGGAGCGAGGAGGGTTTGTAGCTACAAAAGTAAACTTGCTCAAAGAGGGATAAATTCTGTTTTTCTTTTTTATTTTGGGCCGTCGGGAGAGGGCCCCTTTCATTTTTCTCTAAAGGTTCTTTTTGTTCTTCTTTGGATGGATCATCCTCCGCATCACTGTGAAACGGAATTAAGTCCTCACAGCGATCATTGGGGGATGGGGCCCTGCAGTGCTGGGAGAAGCACTTCTAAGCAGTTGTTCTGTTTGGCAAATGGTATTTTTAATATCAGGGTAGGCTTCCTTTTTTGAAATTAAATCATTAATTAGATTCCAGTATGAGAATGCTGTCACCGGAATTTTTCGGGGCCAAAAGCTTCATAGAAAATCATTTTAAAGCATCTCCTACCCGTTCCCACCTTTTTTTGATCTATTGTGCCCTCTTGAGGAACCAAGGACATAGGTCTTGAACAAAATCAAAAAAGTGGAGTAGATCCTTTTTTGTGACCCTGACTCCTCGCGCTTCCTAAGTGCCACTTTTAATTGCTTCACATATATCTCATGCTGGCTATTTCCTGTCCCATGATTCAGACGCTGTACCTGAGCTTACCTATCCACGACGCGGCAGGGTCCCACGTCGATAAGGCTTCCTCCTGAGCTAGCTAGCTTCCTTTTCAGGCATCTTCCCCTCTGTAAGTTCTTCCTCTTACCCGGGCCCCACGCTGGGCGCCAAATGTCCGGGCCAGCCGGGCAGATCAACTGGGTACCCGGGGGAGGAAGCAGGGGCTTGGTATGGGACAGGGTACGCGAGGAGTGGAGACAAAGCCAGGATCATCGCCAGTCTCATTTATTCAGGAATGTGTACAATGTTATATAGGGTTCAGAGGAGGAGGTCTCTCGTTATCTCTAGCAAGGAGAGACCACCAATGCAAACAAGCCACAGTAGCAAGCAGGGGAAAGGTTCAGTCGTCACAATGTCACAATAGGAAACTTGAAACCTTCCCTGGAGCTAACATTCAGTACCTGCTTCAGGCAAGAACCTGGATGTTCAGGTCTGGGCCTCAGGTCTGGCCCCGACAATGGCCAAAGCTATTGACCAAAAAGTGAGAAAGAGAGAGAGAGAGAAAGACAGAGAGACAGAGAGAGAGGGAGAGGAAAAAAATGGTGGTATTACACACTTTCAGACTTCATGCTATAGTTGTAAAGCCACAATAATTAAAACGGCCTGGTACTGAAACAAAAACAGACATGCAGACCAATAGAACTGAATTGAGACTCTAAAAATAAACCCACACCAATATGGACAGTTAGTCTTTGACAAATGAGCCACAAAAACATACATTGGAGCAAGGAAAGCCTCTTCAATAAATGTGCTAGGAAAACTGGACAGCCACATGTAAAATAATGAAACTAGGTGACTATTTCACACCATACACAAAAATCAACTGAGTATGTATAAAAGACTTGGTTTTAATCAAGGCAAAACACTTTGTGACATAAGTTTCAGTGATGCCTTTGTAGGTATGTCTCCAACATGAAGGATAACACAAGCGAGTAGAAACTATTGGTAATACATAAAACTAAAGACCTTCTGCACAGAGAGAGAAACCAAAATCAAGAGATAAGACGCCCTGCTAAATGGGAGAAAATATTCATACACCATACATCTGACAAGGGGCTGACATGAAAGATGTACAAATAACTCATACAACTCAACAAAAAGAAAACAATTACCCTATCAAAAATGAGTAGAAGAGATAAATTTGCATCTCTCCAAAGGAGACTTACAGATGGCAGACAGGCACATGAAAAAATGTTCATCATCACTAATATCAGGGAAATGCAAATCAAAATCACAATGAGATGCCACCTTACTTCTGTGAGAGTGGCCCATAACAAAAAGATTTAATAAAAGTGCTGAAAAGAATGTGGAAAACAGGTACCACTTTGTGCTGTTGATGGGAATGTAGAGTGGCCTGGCCCTGATGGAAAGCAGTATGGAGGTTTTTCAAAAGATTAAAAATGGATCTACCACAGGACCCAGCATTTCCATTCCTAGGTATCTACCCAAAAGACATAAGTACACTAATATGGAGGGAACTTGCACTCCCATGTTCATTGCAGCACTATTTACAATAACCAAACTATAAAAACAAACTTAGTGTCCCAAAACAGATCAGTGTTTCAAAAAGATGTGGTGTATACACACAATGGAATACTCTCACCAATCAAAAATGATAAACTCATGCCACGTGTGGCAACATGGATGGAACTAGTAAGGAATATGTCAAGTGAAATAAGTCAGAAGGAGAAAGAAAAATACTGAATGGTGTCATTTATATGTGAAATATAGAGAAACAAGACAAAGGTCAGAGAAAGCCAAACTTGAAAATGAGCCCTCAAAAGTAGACTATGGAACTGAGCCATGGAGGGGGAGGGGAGAGCTTGAAGTGGGGAGGTAGCAAAATGGACTTTGGTGTTGGAATATGGGTGCTATGGTAACATCAACAGAAGGGTGGGGGATCCTAAAGTCCAAAATACAAACAACAGTGCAAACCAACATTACCTTAATGATAAATAATACTAATCCTATTAATAGTAATAGATATTACAACATAGAATTCAACATATATAAAAAATAATTAAAGAGACACAACCAAGTAGTTATTATTCCAAAGATGAGAGCTAGTTTCAACATTAAAAAAAAAAGACAAAGAATTGATGTAACAGGTTAAAGAAGAAAAATCATGTGATCTTATCACGTTATATATAAACTACATGAAAAAAGTTCAACACCTGTTCAAGATGATTTTTGATAGGATAATTGTTTCTTTTTGTTTAGTTGTATGAGTTATTTGTACATCTTTCATGTCAGCCCCTTGTCAGATGTATGGTGTATGAATATTTCTCCCATTTAGCAGGGCGTCTTATCTCTTGATTTTTGGTTTCTCTCTCTGTGCAGAAGGTCTTTAGTTTTATGTATTACCAATAGTTTCTACTCGCTTGTGTTATCCTTCATGTTGGAGACATACCTACAAAGGCATCACTGAAACTTATGTCACAAAGTGTTTTGCCTTGATTAAAACCAAGTCTTTATACATACTCAGTTGATTTTTGTGTATGGTGTGAAATAGTCACCTAGTTTCATTATTTACATGTGGCTGTCCAGTTTTCCTAGCACATTTATTGAAGAGGCTTTCCTTGCTCCAATGTATGTTTTTGGCTCATTTGTCAAAGACTAACTGTCCATATTGGTGTGGGTTTATTTTTAGAGTCTCAATTCAGTTCTATTGGTCTGCATGTCTGTTTTTGTTTCAGTACAGGCCGTTTTAATTATTGTGGCTTTTATACTATAGCATGAAGTCTGAAAGTGTGTAATACCACCATTTTCCCTCTCCCTCTCTCTCTGTCTCTCTGTCTCTCTGTCTTTCTCTCTCTCTCTTTCTCACTTTGGTCAAGATAGCTTTGGCCATTCAGCGTATTTCACAGTAAGATAGTCTTTTGACAGTAAGATAGACAATTAATGAAACAAGTTAGCGAACCCAGAAACAGTACCCTCTCCCCCCACCCTGGACAAGTGCAAACAACTGATGTTTACAGGAGGTGCAAAAGCAATTAAATGGAAAAAAGATAGTCTTTTAAACAAATGTGCTGGGGCAATTGGATAAGCATGGGCAAAACAAACCAAAACCAAAAACCAAAAAAGGAAAAGGAAAACTTGGCCTAAATCTCCCACATTATACAACGATTAACTGAGAATGGTTCCTAAATTTAGGTGAAAATGAAAAAAAATATATTGCACTCTTAGAAGATAGAAAAAAATCATTGTGACTCAGGGCTTGGTGAATTTTTCTGGGACATGCTGCATAAAGGGGAAAACTGATAAAGTCAATTTTCATCTTCTGTTGAGAAGATGAAAAGACAAGCTATGGGGCTGGCAGAAAACATTTGCAAGGTACATATCTGAAATCAGACCCATATCTAGAATATATAAAGAACCCTCACAACCCAACAGTATATTTGCAGCAACTTGGATGGACCTGAAAGGGATTATGCTCAGTGAAATAAGTCAGAAGTATAAAGAAAAATATTGGATGTTTTAACTTATAGGAGGAATATAGTGGAAGAAAAAGGGATCAGGAAAAAAATTAAATGAACAAAATTAACAGGCAACTATAAATCAGAGACGTTCTGCAGCGCGAGAGGGGAGGGAGAGGATCAAAACAGGGGAGGGAAGAGCACAAGGGACTGTGGTGGTGGCGCAGGGGTGAATTGGTGGTGGGAATTTTAGAGGGACAACACCTGAGAGGAGAAAGCAGATATTGTACAAAAATGAACAGTGATGTAAAGTATATATAAATAAATTTAATTTTAATTAAAAAAATCAACAGTAGCAATGCAAATATACCCATTAGGAAATGGGAAAAAGACACAAAGAGACATTCCACAGAAGAGGACATAACCGGCACATGAAAAGATATCCTACATCATTGGTCACTAGGGAAAAGTAAACTAAGACCACAGTGCTACAAGCATGTATTGAAATGTAACTATTACAACCAGTAAATTGGTATATATATATATATATATATATATATATATATATATAGATATATATGAATAATGAGAACATCATCCTGGAGAGGATGGGGAGAAACTGGATGTCTCACTGGAAAATTAGTTTGGGGTTCTTTTTAAAACTAAACCTATACTTACCATACAACCCAGCAATTGCACTCCCAGGTCTTCATCCTAGATAAACGAAATGTTATATCCACACCAAAACCCTGTACACTATAGTTGATAGCAGCTTTATTTGTGCAATAGCCAAAATCTGGAAACCAAAATGGCCAATAACAGGTATGTGGCTAAAGAAACTATGGCACGTTCTTACCAGGAAACACTGCAGAGCAATAAAAAGAAATGGGGTTTTGATATACACAAAACAGCTGGTATGGGCATCAGAGGCATTATGGTGAGTGAAAAAATTCAATTACAAAAGGTCACATACTGCATGATTCTTTTTATATGAAACAATCATAGAGAATGGAGAACATCTCTATAATTAGTGGTTGTCCAAAGCTTAGGGACGGTGTGGGGAGAATAGTGGGTGCAGCATGAGGAAGGAGCAGCATGAGGAAGATCTTTGTGGTGATGGAACATTTTGATTGCTGTGGTGGTTACACAAATGTACACATAGGATAAAATGACAGAGACCCATACACATGCTTTGCACCAATGTCCATTTCCTGGTTTTGATATGGTAAGATAACTCTCTTGGGGGATATATGAGCTGTGACTGTTAAGGAGAGAGGTGACTGGGTGAAGGGTGCATGGGACCTATCTTTGCAACTTCCTGTGCAGCTATAATGATTTAAAAAATATAAAAACAAACCAAAACAAAAAGCAAAACACACACACAGACACACACACACACAGACACACACGCTAACACACACACCCCTAGTGCTCTTTCTGGGATTCACTCAATAAAATGGTATGAAAGCATTTCAAATCAACAAGCCAAAACACAACACAGATGCTTTATACCTTATTAGTGACAAGGAAAGGGAGGGGAGGCCATAACCCAAGTTGGGGAAATGACAGCTTGCACCGTGAGAACAGTATTATGGAGCGTATAGAACCGGTGTTCTGTAGTTGCCCTTGCTATTGAGGAACTCCTCTCAGCATTGGCCCTAGGTGGCCCTACAATACTAGGGGAAAGATTGCTACATTCCTGGAGCTGAATTGAATAGTCAACTGACAAAATTCTTTGCCATAAGGCTCAATTCTGTTACTCCCCCTCTGTTCCCAAAGGATTTCCAACCAAGGAGTTGACTGTTGGCGCTCATGGCCTCATCTGTTCTGATCTTCCTTCACCTGAGGATGGAAGTCTCAGGTTTACTCTGCTAATTGTTTTAAGAGTTTCTGAAACATCCTTTTGTTTTTCTGTTCCCTCTGCTTTGGGCTCTTCTCCTCTCTTTCCTGACCCCTTTCTTGTAGAAGAGGGGTGGGATGGTACCAGGGTTGAGTGTCAAGTTATTGAGTTCTTGTATTAGCTGATCCCAGGAGGAAGAATGAGAGGCTGCCTTCCTCCCTATTGAGATACCAGAAGTGCTCCCCATATAGCTCTGGCAGTAGCAGCATTCACATTTGAATCTTTTCTGATCTACATCACGTGAAGAAGAGGTTTTTGCTTTTCTGCCAGTCTGATAAGGTGCCACAGGTTTGACATATTTCCGTCTAGTGTGTTCTGCTAACTTCATTTTCTTCTGAGGTAAACTTGAACTTCCAACTGTTGCTCTTCTTCCATCCTATCAAGGAAAGAAAGCATGCATTAGATACAGAAAGAGTATATTTAAAACGTGCCTTGCATTGCATTGCTGGAACACAGGCTAACACACATAAAGATAATCAGCTGGCACTGCATCAAACTAAAAAGCTTCTGCACAGCAAAAGAGACAGTAACCAAAACAATGAGGCACCCTAAGGATTGAGAAAGTATTTGCACACCATACAACTGATAAGGGACTGATATCAAAGGTCTGCAGAGAGCTTACACAATTCAAACTACAAAACGAAAGACACACACGCCGAAAAAATAAAGCACACGACCTCAAGCAAACAAATAAATAAATAAATAATGGGCGTAAGATGGTATCTCATTGTAGTTTTGATTTGCATTTCCCTGATTACAAGTGATGTTGAACATTTTTTCATATGCCTGTTGGCCATTTGCGTTTCCTCTTTGGAGAAGTTACTTTTCAGCTCTTCTGTCCATTTTTTGACTGGATTATTTTCTTTGTTTTTGTTGAGTCTCATCAGCTCTTTGTGGATTTCTGTGATCAGTCCGTCATCATTAGTGTTGTGTGCAAAAATTTTCTCCCAGTCGGTGGTGGTGGTGGTGGGGGGTTAACACCAGTGAGAATGGCACATATGAAAAAAAAAAACAAAACAAAAAACTAGCAACAAAAAATGTTGGCGAGGAAGGAGTAAAAGGAACTCTCCTGCACTGATGGTGGGAGTGTAAACTGGTCCAACCACTATGGAAAGCTGCGTGGAGATTCCTCAACCTACTAAAGATGGAGCTTCCACATGATCCAGCAATTCCACTCCTTTGTATTTACCCAAAGGACACAGAAACATTAATTCAAAAGGGCGCCTGCACCCCTATGCTATAGCAGCACTATTTACAATAGCTAAGCTATGGAAACAACCCAAATGCCCCAAAATAGATGACTAGATCAAGAAGATGTGGTACATATACACCATGGAATACTACTCAGCAATCAAAAAAGATAAACTCATGCAATTTGCAGCAACATGGATGGAGCAGGAAGGGATCATGCTCAGCGAAATAAGCCAGAAAGAAAAAGAAAAATACCGGATGGTCTCACTCATAGCAGGAATTTAAAAACCTAAATAAGGGACCAGGAGAAAGACTAATTGTAATCAAGTAAAAATCAAAATCAACAAGCAACAATAAACCAAAAACACACCAAACAGGAGGGGGAGGGGAGTAGGGAGTAGGAGCAAATCAAGCGGGTGGGGGGGGGAGGATTGTATGGGGACTATAACCAAGATGGAAATGCATACATTGTGCAAAAATGAGAAATGATGCAAAAATATATTTAAAAATGGGCAGAAGAGCTAAAAAGACACCTTTCAAAAGTAGAAATGCAAATGACCAACAGATAAAAAAAAAAGTTCAACATCAATTATAATCAGGGAAATGCGGGCCTCCCCTGGTGGCACAGGCAGTAGAGCGCAGCGCTGTGAAGCTGTCCGCAGCCTCTGCAGCGCTGGTTCTGATCACCGCCAGCTGGCGAGAGTCCCACACAGCGCAGCAGACCTCTCCCGTCTCGCCGGCTTCTCCCCTCAGCAGTGTATTTCAGTCACTCTGCCTGTTCTGTTCCCCCCACTGTCTCTGGTGAATCCTCTCACCCTCCCGCGCATCTGGCCTGTACCCCGGTTCTTGTATAAATAAATAAATAAATCTTAAAAGAAAATCAGGGAAATGCAAGTCAAAACCACAATGAGATACCACCTCACACCAGTGAGAATGGTCGCTATTAAAAACAAACAAACAAACACAAACAAACAACAACACAAAAAAAAAAAACGGCACCAACAAATGCTGTCGAGGATGTGGAGAAAAAGGAACCGTCTTACACTTGTGGTGGGAATGCAAACTGGTCCAACCATATGGAAAGCTTTGTGCAGGATCCCTAAAATACTGAAAATGGAGCTTCCATATGATCCAGTGATTACACTCCTGGGGATGTGCCAAATGGTCACCAAAAACTCTCCTATGATTATTGCAGCGTTGTTTACAATAGCTAAGATATGGAAACAACCTAAATGTCCAAAACAGATGAGTGGATAAGATGTGGTATTTATACACAATGGAGTACTACTCAGCAATCAAAAACGATAATGTCATGCGATTTGCAGCAACATGGATGGAGCTGGAAGGGATTACTACCCTAAGCAAAATAAGTCAGAAGGAAACAGAAAAATATTGGATGGTCTCACTTATAGGGAGTATATAGGGAAACCAAACAAAGGATCAGGAAAAAGGCAAATCATAGATCTGAGGCATGGGGTTGCGGAGAGGTCAAATAGGGGAAGGAGGAGCCCAAGGGACTATGGTGGTGATTGCCACAAGTGCTGTGGTGGCAGGAGAATTATGGGGACTATGCATGAGGGGAGAAATCAAATGCTGTACAAAAATGAACAACAATGTTAGAATTTTTTTAAAAAAAATAATAAAAAAATAAACCTAAGTTTAATCCTTCCATCAAGTTCATGCAATGTAATATGAGGCAGGCCTTTCTCAATGGGCACCTGAGAGTCTCTGGCCCCACAAATAAATTTATTCCTGTTCCCAGGAGGCAAGGTGTTAAGGACAATGGTGCCTTTACACTGCCACTTGTCTCGACGGGAAGAACAGTATCAATAAAAGTGAGTTTGCTTAACTCCTCAAGACCTGTTTTTTTCCTCAGCTACAGTCACTCACCCCACATGCAAAAAATGCTCAGGATTCCTAGGAACAAATAACGAATGTCCCGACCCGTGGGATTCGGAGGCACGAAAAGAGAAGGGCTGAGGATTGAAATGAGGGGCTTGAGACAACTTGACGCTAGCGTTTGCATCTTTATTTTTCCTTTATCCTTATCCTACTTTTACATGTCTTTCTTTTCCTGTCTTTCTTACTTCCCTGGCCTTTCTCTGCTCCTCTCGCAGTACCCCTTGCCGTATCTCCTTCTCACAGTCTCCTCGCAGTCTCTCTCTCTCTCTTCTCTCTCTCTCTCTCTCTCTCTCTCTCTCTCTCTCTCTCTCGTGGTTCCCTTCTTATACCCCGGTCGCTCCTCCCATTGTACCTCTCAGTCTCGCGTGATTTACAGGAGAACGCAGGGGTTTCTCCGAAGACGAAACAGTAAATCGAAACCTAATTCATCGAGCACATGTGCAACATGGCGCATGCTCCAGGCGGCTCCGGACATCTCCCCCTTTTTTCTTTTAAATGAGACACCTGGCCTGTCTTAGGTTGGCGCATCCCATATCCAGCCTTACCCGTCATCGCTAATCCGGCGCACTTGGTCCGGACCGCTGTCTTAGGTTGGTCTGGACGGGCTACGCTCTTACCCGTCTTTGGCTTTCAGGTTCTCTAGGGCTAAGTTGACCCATCCGGATGACACTGGGGAGTCCTGGTCAAGTACCATGGTGCCAAGTACTTGCCTGACCGCCATAGCACAATAGCTCTTTGTTTCGCCTCTGTAGCCGTCTGAGAAACCATACACTGAAGGCACAGTCAAGAGCTAAGGCTACCACCCTGCCCCAAGCTTGCAACTCTGGGAGGAGTCCTTTAAACCAGGCAATGAGACCCTCACCCGTAACAGGGGTAAACAAATAAAACTAGTACAGAGGGTTACAAGGTATGTGAGCAGTTAACAAAAGTGTGTCTATGTCTTCTTACATGAGCTAACTGCTGACCACGCATAAAAAGTCCATTCTGCAAATGTCCATTCATATATTACTGTGTTGACAACACAGAAGCAACACCGGCAGCTAAATTGTCCATAGTGTCCGTATTTACAGCAGCTTGAGTGACAGCAACGGCGGCAGCAGCCGCAGCCGCGGCCACCGCTATTGAAACGGCAACAATAGCTGCAGTGATGCTAAAATCACGTCTCCTCCTAGGTAGAACAGGGAAAAGGTGTGCAAAACATCCACGGGCATGACTAAAATAGAAGGTAGACGAACGATCACCGCTCTCTCCGCACTCCGGGCCAGCAGGCAGAGAGGGCGCAGGCCTCTGCTGAACAGTTCAACACAGTGGCATTTCCTGCAGTATTGGGGAGGACAAAAAAGAAAGGAGGGACAGACAGAGAGCAGTAGACATACTCTATAATCTATTATTCTGAATACTAACAGATTGTTCAATGGTAGAACTAATGTTTGCAGAGTAAATGCCATTAAATAATTTCACCTCACCCTGGCCCAACAGGGCACTATCCAATGGCTTGGAAGCCAGACCAATAGTAAAATTAGTGGCAAATACTTGCGAAAAAGTGGAATCATGACGATCAATGAGGAGCAAGAAAGGCAGCTGATGCACAATCGCCCATCGTACTAACATCTGGGACGCTTGTGTCATCAAGGTTAGCAGGGTCAGGTATATTGACAAACCGAACCAAACGAGGCAGGAACCCATCGGGGTGCTTCCGCATCCTGTGGGAAAAGACAAATGCTGCCGGGCAGCTGTATTAGTACTGGCGCGGGTGGTTGCCACTCATTATTGACCTGATCCTTCCATCTCGCTTGCAGCATCGTGACCTGCCGAGGGTCTGGCGACCAGTGCCGATCAGCAGCTGACCGCCCCTGGGTATCCAGGGTCCAAAAATTAAGGGTAAAGAGAGCTGTAGTCAAACGGTCCCTGGGGGAGTGTTCTCCCCCCTGTGTTTTAAAAGCATAGTTTTCAGAGAACCATGAGCACGTTCAACTATACCCTGCCCCTGCGGGTTGTATGGAATTCCCGTTTTTGTGCACAATATGATGGACCGCACAAAAGGAGGCAAAAGCCTTACTGGTATAACCAGGACCGTTATCTGTCTTAATCACACGTGGGCGCCCATTACCGCAAACGCTTGTAGCAAATGTGAGCGGACATCAGAAGTCTTTTCACCGCAATGTGGGGAGGTGAAAAGAAAACCAGAGAATGTGTCAATGGAGACATGGACCAGCTCTGTCATCCAAAAGTGGGTACATGAGCCACATCGGTTTGCCAAATATGGTTAGGGAGGATGCCCCGGGGGTTAACTCCTAGGGGCAGCACAGCAGCTGGAGCAAAAGGTGCACACTTGTGACAGGCACGAACAATGTCACGAGCTTGACAACGAGTCAACCCTTAACGACCCTTAAGTGACGTGGCGTTGGTGTGCAAGACTGCATGTTCTTCCATAGCACTCTGAAGTGCTGGACAAATTAGATGTCCCCTAGTAAGAGAATCAGCTGCGGCATTGCCAGCCGCTAAAGGTCCTGGCAATAGAAGATGACCTCTGATGTGACCCACAAAAAGGTGATGAGTTCTCTTACAAATCAGTGTTTGCAACTGATGAAGGAGGGTGCAATGGAGCTATGAACAGAAATATGAGCAACAGTTTCCAAAACATTTAAAGCATGTGCCAAATATTTGCTGTCAGAATACAAATTGATAGGTTCTTGTGAGTAGGTCTCGAGAGCCGAGAGGATGGCGGTTGCCTCAACGACTTGGGCCGAACCACTGGGCACCGAGACCACCTTCCGATCCCCTTCAGAGACAAAAGAGGCTATACCATTACTGGAGCCATCTGTAAACACTGTCCACGCCCCGCAATAGGTTCAGTAACGAGGATCCTGGGGAAACAGACTGGATGATTTTGTAAAAATTCGCATAGAGGGCTGCTGGGATAATGCGAATCAAAAAGTACTGAAGTGGTAAAATAAAGGATACTCCATGTTCATCATGGCGTATTAACCACTGAATTTGTTCTTTGCTGTAGGGGAGAATCACCGCTCGCAGGTGAGTACCTGAAAGATGTAGGCTAGAGTCCAGAGCCGTTTGTGCAATTCTGGCAACCAAATGAAAATAAGGCTCTAAGACTCGTTTTTGGACTGATGTTAAGATGGATCCAATAAACGGGACCATCTTGCCATATAAGTGCTGTGGGAGTAAGGTTACTACAAAATACCAAGACATCAAAAAGGCGAGAGACAGACAACCTATTTAAGGTCACCTGGGCTAGAGCCTTTTAGACTCTAGCGATTGCTTCACCAGCTTCCTTCGTAATGACTCTAGGAGAAGCAGGGTCTGCTTCTCCTTTCAGCATGTCAAAAAGAGGCTTCAACTCTCCTGATGTAATAGAGCGCGAAGAGCGTATCCATGCTCGATCGCCGCATAGGCATTGAAATCAGCAAAGTGCGAAGGTGAACTACTGCAATTTTGGTACTGCTGGAGCATAACTGCCTTTACTCAAATGGTATCCTAAATACTGAAAAGGCTCAGCCATTTGTAACTTCTCAGGAGCAATCTTTAGACCTGACATCAGTAAATGATTCTCCAGTCCTGGAAACAGGCATACAGCAGGTCAGACG
>NW_023602233.1:0-13955 GCF_014898055.3 Talpa occidentalis | reverse complement strand
AAATCAGACATAGGGACTCTCATGTCCAGCATGCAGTAAATCTTTATTGTCTTATATACTATTTTAATTGCAGCAGGTGTAACATCAAAGCATACCATATAATGATAACACATATGAATGATTAGTCTACTTTCTTACTGTTATCTATTTACTTCAGACCAGGTGGTTAGTTCTCATGCACATAATCTTATCGCCCCCTAACTAGAGCCTGGAAATCTGCTCATTTTTTTGTTATTCTCAGACTGTGGAGATGTAGAGGCCTGACTCCACACAGGTCACTTTCCAGGCACTCAACACCAAGTCCTGTCACCCAGAGTTTTCCTCTGAGAGTGTGTGTGTGTGTTTTCACATGTCTTAGGGACTCGGGTCAAGGCCCTTCTGCTCACTGCACAGGGTCTCTCCCAACAAACATGTAAATGGATAGGAGGGTAAGCAAAATTGACCCTAAGCAGTTGGGTCAATGGTTGAACTAAGGGGAGGGGTACTGTTAGCCTAAAAAAAAAAGTCAAAATGAGAGGCAATTAAATATTCATATTGCCCTACAAATTATAATTTAGGGTGCAGTGTTTCAGGTTGAAAATAAAATGTGCCCCAAGAAGTGCAAAAAATTGGGTAGTATATGGGAAGCAAAGAGGATGATGAAGTAACCAGTTAAAAAAAATTGTTAACAAAAACAAACTATTCTGGCTATGCATAATTGTTAAAACATCTACAACCATCAGACCATCTTATCATATTGGGATATCTGTTCTTCTGTTGGTTTCTCAAGGAATGTTGCTGTCTGTCTGACCTAGTCCAAAGATCACTGGGTTCATAGAAGCAGATAACAAGCAGCGTTTCCACCATGACAACTAACTATATTTTAAAATGATCCCACTTCTGTTTGTTTTTCACAGTATAAGATGGCTAATATACTTTTTGCAGCTGTATATTGAAAATTTTTTCAAAAAAATATTTTGTTTCATAAGATATTGACTTATTTTCTTAGAGGCACCTGACTTTCAGATTAACATAGTATTTCTGAGACATATATTCTTTTTATTTTGTATTTCTCAGACAGTTTTTCAGAAGAAATTTGAAATCTCTACAATGAAACTTTTCTTTGCAAGTGTACTTCCATTTGAATTTATTGCTCCAAAATTACTCCCTGGTTTGGGATAGAGACATCTGGCTGTTCCAGATAAGTGCACCTATGGCAGGTGGACAGTTCTCTTCATATGGAACAGAACATTTACCATTTATTCATATGCATAAATATACATTTAATAGGTGCCATATGTTGGCTCACTGCTTAGCATTCAAGTAGTAGACTATTCCTTTCTCACCACTCTTTTCTCTCCTTCAATATTTCCCTTTCGTTTAACCATTGGGGCACCTGATTTCACCCTATGAAACTATTGTTCCTTTCTTACATATTTTGCTTCTTTGGGAGAAAGACAAAAGCCCCCTCCCCAAATGGGGGAGAGGACTGTGAAATCAATAAAGTTATAAAAGTAGCAGTGTTCATAGCATGGTGGGGCTTGAAACTAGATTAGAGAACAGAGGCAGAAGGTTGGAGAGCAAGAGGGTGGATCGGTTTGCTCAAGGAGCCTGGTGACTTCCAGTACAGAATGGATTATATCTCCAGCTATTCTGATTTTCTGTTGTCACATAACAAACCATCCTAGACTCAATAGCATGAAATAATGAGCTATTTTATTTGGAGTTTAACTGACTTATTTCTCATCTCCCCGTGTAGCTTGACAGGAGATAAATTCAACTGGGCTAGAATATCTAAGATGGTTCATTCTCATGACTGAAAGTTTAAGCTCAGCTGGAATGTTTGTGATGCTGGGGTCACTCTCTTTAGTCAAGTGAACTCAGCCTCTCCCCTGCTGCTTAACCTTTATATTTAGTGTCTGTGTGGCTTCTTATACAATGTAGCTAGACTTACTGCGTAACAACCCAGGGATCCCCAAAATACAAAGCGTAAATATTCAGGTCTTTTGAAGATTTAGGCTTAGAATGGTACAACATCAATTCTATCACATTATATTGCTCAATGTTCGCAGGTATCACAGATTCAATGATAGGAGAATGAGTGATGAGGGGCATGTTTTCCAACTGAGAATGTTTTCATGATCCTCCCTCGGGCATTCAGTGATTCATAATCCACCTACATAGAAAACACACTTACACCTCCTGTGAAAAATCTCTAAGTCTTATTCCAGTTTAGCATCAGTTTCAGACTTGAAGCCAGGATCCTGTCACCCAAATAGCATACAGATATGGACAAGGGTATTTGGATACTGTCCCTCAGATTTGCCTGAGGTAGTATCTCCCTCCCACACCACCACTCCACAGAATACCTATAAAATAAAGAGAGAAAGTATCTATTCCTCATCACCTAAGTTATAATGTTGAGACAGATCAGTTAATCACAAAATAAAATTCAGAAAAAAAAAGCTGGGGAACAGAAGTTATGTAGCAGCACTGGTCCACATTAGTTCTAGAATTGATTAGCTCTGCTAGTCCTCCTTCCTGTTCCATGAGAATGTTTCTGTTTGCAGTTGACTATTATTCTTTGATTGCCACTTTTCCATAGAAGATTGAACAGTCAGATTTTTTTTTTCATTTTGAACAATATCGGTTCTTTTTACACTAAGAACAATTTCTTTAAAAATTGTGTATTTATAATACCAAATATCATTTTCTTATGGAGACAAGTTGTGCATGAGAATATTGTTGGACAGTCCCACAAAAGTTTTGAAAAACTTTTTTTTGCCCAATCAAAAGGTATTAACTAAGAATATTACAGCTATTTCTCTGATCTGATCTTCAGTTGACTCCTTGAGAAGCTGCATGTGTTTGTTATTCACATTAAAACTATGAATTGGAAATGGGCCTTCAAAGTTTTACTTTAGTTTCTGCTGAGTACCTCAAGTCCTTACCAAGACAAGGGCTAATAAAAATATTAATTTCTTAGTTTCAAATCTTATATGAGTTAGTATTATCACGTGGCACAGGAAGGAGCTCTGGTTTCCCCCTGAGTCTGGCTTTTCTGCTAGAGCAATTATATTTTCTTCCCACTTTTGGTTTGGGCATTGTAATTTCCAATTTCCTCTTTCATGAAGAAAGATAGTGTAGTGTGGTCATGTGTTCCACATGAGAAATCCATTGAGAGCCAAATGGATGAGAGCCAAATGATGAAGGTTTCGTTCCTGACTGCTCTGCAACCTCAGTCAGTTCATCATTTGTACTCAGATTTCTCATAATTGAAGCAGTAACTGTAATACCATCCTTCCCAAAGATCTCTAAGAGAGCCTGCCAGATGGTCACCAAACCCATTTCTTTTCTTCTAGTTCACAAAACTAGAACATAGCCTCAGTCTACTTTGATATAGTTGTACCGATGTGGCTGACTTAGTCAATGAAATACAGGTATAAGCGATATGACCCTCATCTGTCTTGGCCCATACAAAACTCCTTGGCTATCATTCAACAACCCTGTCTATCCTGCTGATTGGAATGGAGACAAATTCCAAATGATTTTAGAAAACAACTTTGACTATAACAGAGTTTCCATCAGTTTGAGTCCCTGAATGACTACACAAAATGGCCAAGTGCTGGGACCTATACACTTACCCAACCAATATTGTTGTCAGAGACAGAAATAAACAGAAATGTAAACATACTCATTTCATACATGTTTATTTCCAATAAACATTGGAAATATTATACATTGCTTTGATCTCTTTCAATTTAGCCAGTCTGCCAAATACATGCATGGTCATTATGGGAAACATAATGAGTTAAAACATGTGAAATAGGGCCACCCTGGTGGTGCAGGCAGTTGAACGCCACACTGTGAAGCTGTGCGCAGCCTCTGCAGCATGGGTTTGATCCCACTGGCCAGCGAGAATCCCACATGGTGAAGCAGACCTCTCCTGTCTCACCCGCTGCTCCCCTCAGCAGTACATTTTGTCAGTCTGCCTGTTCTGTTCCCCGCTCTGTCTCTGGTGAATCCTCTCACCCTCCCGCGCATTTGGCCTGTACCCCGGTTCTTATAAAAAATAAATAAATCTTTAAAAACAAAAAACATGTGAAATATTTAAGGCAATACTTGGACAATTATAAAGATTAAAATAGATGATGCATGACTACTAGGCTTATGCCAAGTTCTTAGTTTTGATTCCTTGCTTATCGGAGTTCAAAGATTCCTCTTACATTCTAATTTGATTGATTAAGCTATAGTCCTAGCCAGAGTCTTTATTTTCACTTCTCACTTCCCTTTGAGCTACAAGGGATATGGCTGACCTGTTTATATAGTCCTCATTCATTTCTGTTACCCAAAATTTTATCTTTCTTTCAGTACCTACCAAATATTTTAAAATTATATTTTTACTCAGAAAACATGATGTCTGTATTAGCTAATTGTCACATATTCCAAGCGATGACCCTGAAAAATCCTTAAAACCTATAGTAAGCAAGTCTCAGGAGCTGCTTAAATGTGCACATTATCAACAGACCATTGAGAAAAAAATGTTGAAAACATATATTATGCATCTAATATGCTTGATTTATCACAAATTTTGTCTTGACTTCACAATACGATTCTCCTGGAAGTCATCCAATATTAGATTCACATTTAGCAGAAGAGAGAAAAAATCACTCACTGAAATGTCCGCATCCTCAGTGCTTCAAGGTTAGTACAGCTGTTGTAATTTTCATCATGTCTTCTAACGTTTCACACAAGATAACTCTACCTAAGGACTTAAGGAAATCAGCACCCCATAGTATTATAATCTGGCAATTTGTTAGCTTGAGCTGTCTGCTTGCATTTTTAAAAATTTGGCATCTATCATATTCTACAAAGTCAAAAATAGAACATTAGGGTACAAAAATGAATTCTCAGGTTATCTGTCAGAAATTTCATCCAAATGGGCTAATCTCAAGTGGCTATTCCATAGACAAAAGTATGGTATTGCATTCTGCAGATTTTGTTATGTCTGCTATATGAAGTTGTCTAATTCAAAAAACTAGATAGGCCTTCAAATTACTCTGATATGTGGTTGTTTCTTCTTTGACATTTATTAGTCTCAGTATCCTTATGTTAAAAAAGACAGTACAATCAATGTCAAAGTGTAAGAATTAAATGAGAAAACATCTAAGAGAATACCAGTGCATGGGGTATCTTGAAATAATAATAATAGCATCATATTAAAAGAGAAGGTGGAGTTGCCATTTCTAGACATATTTGTCTAACCCTTTCACTGAAGAATGTTAAAAATCTCTAATTTAATAAAGGGAAGAAAGAAATCACTCATATAACTCATCAACAAAATAAAGCCCCAAACAACCAAATTAAAATAAAGACAAAAATCTGAACAGCCACTTAAGACATACAGATGGCCAACAGGCATATGAAAAAATGCTCATAATCACTTATCATCAGGAAAATGCAAATCAAAACCACAATGACATATGACATGACACCTGTGACAATGGCCCATATGAAAAAACCAGGAATGGCAAGTGTTGGTGTGGATGTGGAGAAAAAGCAATCCTCTTACCGGCTGGTGGGAATATAAACTTGTCTGTCCTTTATGCAAAACAATATGGAGTTTTTCTGAAAATATTAAAAATAGATCAAGCAATTCCACTCCTGATATCTATCCAATAATAGAAAACACTAATTCAAAGGGATATGTGCAATCCCATGTTCACTGCAGTACTGTTTACACTCACCAAGTTAAGGAAATAACCTAAGTGCCCAACGGCAGATGAGTGGATTAGGAAGATGAGATATGTACACAATAGAATGCCACATACTCAGCTATAAAAGAGATAAAATCTTGCCTTCTGTGACATGAATGGAACTTGGATGATTATGTAAGTGAAATAAATCAGAAAGTCAGATGTGAATGTTTTCACTCATATATGAAATATAAATAAAGACAAATGTCTAAGGATACACAACACAAATAACTTAGAAAAATATGGTAGTTACCTATGGAAAAGCAAGTGGGAGGAGTGGGTAAGTGAGGAGATTTGATGGTAGTGAAAGGCACAAGAATTGTGTCGGGTGCAGTGTGGTTATACACATATAAAGTGTGAGATTGTATTCCTAAACTTACATAGGACTGTAAAAAAAATAAAAATTTTATTAAAAAGAGAACTCAGGGAGGTGCACATAGAAGTTTTTCGATTTCTCTTGGGACTCTTCCCAATTTACAGTGTGGGAAATTTGTCCAGAAAAAAATCAGTCCTGGGGTCTGTGGTAAACCCACTGGGTTGGAGGATATTAACCTAAAACTTCTGGAAGTGGCTGGAAAAAGGTGAAGCACATTTATTTGGTATAAAAGGATAGTAACATAGGGTATACAACTCTATTCAAATATGTAAACCTAAAATGTGCCCGAAGAAAGGGTAAAAGCTAGGGGGAAGGGTTCTTATGGGAAGAAAAGTCAAGAAAAGGTAAGTGGTTAAAGAAAATATTTAACGTTAACAAGCTTAAACTACTCTGGTTATACCTAATTGGTTACACTAATTCTACCTTCTGGGCAAAAAGTCCATAATAATCAATGTTGTAATCAAGACATCTATTCTGCTTTCCTTTTTTTTTTCATATTTAACTCAGCCCTTAATTTTATTTTTTTAAATTTTATATATTTTTACATCATTTTTCATTTTTGCATAATGTTTGCATTTTGCATTTTCATCTTGGTTATAGTCCCCATACAATTCCCACCACCCTTGTTTTGATCCCACTCACTCCCCCCCCACACACACAATGGTGTGTCTCTTGTTTATAGTTGCCTGTTAATTTTGATTTTTACATTATTATAATTAGTCTTTTTCCTTAAACATGTTCACTAAGTAATTGCTGTTTGGTACAATCCAAAGATCTTTGACCCTGTACAAACAGGACAAGATCCTGGAAAGATTTAAAAAAAAACAACAAAAAAAAAAAAAAAAAAAAAAAAAAACAAGGTTTGGAACAGAAATCCTTGCAATTTATCTTTGTGCTGTTTCCACCTCCCAAGCTGTGTGTACATGGAAAGGAACCGTGAGAAACTGAGACAAGGAATAGCACAGAAATGAAAACCTGGCACAGGTCCCACAGGTGAAGATGTTGAGGAAAAAGTTAGTTGTGGAGATGCCTTGGTAAGCAAACCAGGGTCCCACAAAGAACCAGGGAAGATGTTGCGCCCCAGGGCCAGAGCTACCTTCTAGGCCTCGGGGCAAAGCGGGGAAAGACCAGGCGACAAAGCAGAGTAAACACCCGCCGAATCAGTCTCAGCGCGTTAGGAGGACCTGCCTGTAAGCTCTCTGTCCTCAGAAGGAGAACCCCACGCTACAGGAAGATAGTGTCCACATTTATTTCATACATGATGCATGAGTATTTAATAACAAATCCAGGCATACCAAAGCACAGGCCATATTAGCTATAGGTCTACAGAAATAAAGGACAACAGAAACAGTGAAGATACTGAAGCTGTCAGGACTTGAAAAGGACTATCAGTAATATTTTCAAGAAAATAGGGAAACATATGGATAATTTCACCAGAGAACAAGAATTCACTGAAAAACAAAATAATCATTTTATAAAATAAAAATATTATAACTGATATTAATTTTTTTTAAAATAGACTTATCTATTTTAGCAGGTTAGGTACAGAGATAGAGACATAAATGAAATTGAATATTGACCCAATGATATCATGGAATTTTGTGCTTTTAAAAAGGTGTGAACTTCACCTTTTTGAACATGGTGAAAAATGTCTGAAATATATTATTGGGTCTAATCTTCAAAAATGAAGGTCGAATAAATATGTTTTATAGAAATTGGAAAACTGAAAGAATTTGTTTGATCTTAGCTAAGGATTTTAGGATATCTTTTAAGACAATTCCTAACAAGGGAAAAGTTTCCCAGTAAAATTTTGTTAGGGTTCAAAGGAGCGAAGAGTACAGGAAAAGATAAACATGTATTTAAATCCAAATGAATATTGACTGAAACAGTAATCTGAATATCTTACAAGGCCAAGTTATAGGTATTAACATGTAACAATATTACCACAAAAAGTGTGAGGTAGCTAAATAATTTTAAATCATTTTAAAATTCTTGCATTGTAAAGAAGCATTAAAGCAGTAGCTCAAAGCAGATTATAATAAGTCATGGATGTATGCTGTTATTTCAGAGAGTAAACATCAGTAAATATTTGGACAGCTTGAATAAAGAAGAGAAGTAGAATAGCACACAATACTTCATTAATATCAAAAGACAAAAGCAAAAGAAAATCTACAAAGAACAGTGACAGAAAACAAGAAAAGTCCATATATAAATGCAAATGTATCTGTAATAGATACAATATATATTTTATTTTTATGAAAAAGTTTAATTATAATTTTTATAATTACTTTGTAATTATATGCAAAATAATAACAAGTGAATTGTAGTCTGAATGTAAAGGTAACACACATACGAACATATTAACTTTTTCCAGGGCATCCCTGGTGGTACAGTTCTTTCTTTCTTTTTTTTTTTAAGATCTATTTTATTTATACAAGAGCTGGGGTACAGGCCAGAGGTGTGGGAGGGTGAGAGGACTTACCAGAGACAGACTGGGGAACAGAACAGGCAGACTGACTGAAATACACTGCTGAGGGGAGCAGCGGGTGAGACAGGAGAGGTCTGCAGCGCCATGTGGGTTGCTCCGAGGCCTGCCGGGAATCGAATTGGCACTGCATAGGCTGCGGACAGCTTCACAGCGCTGTGCTCAAATGCCTGTGCCACCAGGGAGGTCCTGTATCCCAGTTCTTGTATAAATAAATAAATCTTAAAAAAATGCAAAACTTTTTTCCATACAAATATCCATTTAATCCAACAGTATATATTGGAAAGCTTATTATTCCTTATTGCATTATATTGTTCACCTTTGTTATACACTGTTGTTCTTAAGTGTAGAATTCCTTGTCAGCTCTTGCAGACTCACCAGTTGTTTGTATGTTATTCAGTTTTGACCATTTCTTAAATGCTCAAATCAATGCTCATGATTCACCATTCTGGTTTTACTTTCAACACTAGAACCCTGCTCGTCAGATCTTCAGATAAACTTGATGTTTTCATTTATGTGGTCACTAGCAAACACGTAGTGTCATGCAAGTCCTCCATCCAGATATTTAAAAACTTTCCATATTTTTCTTTATTCTGTTTTTCTTCCAAGTTAATTTTGTAGCAGCTGAAGTTGGACAAGCTTTAATCTTTTCAACATTACTAAAAATTGTCTGAATCTTCCTATAGTACTTGGGGATAGACCAACCACTCTTTCAATATGCATACTTTACTATCCATTGTCAAACTTCTTTAAAACTTACAGTTTTGTTTCTAATGTCACACTTTTTCTGTCTTTTTTCCCCCTAAAACATCAAGGGTGCACACTTAGTTCTCATTCCAACAGGGCTAAATTAAGGAATAGATGTTTGCAAAACAAAAGCTGTAAGAACAATTTCCTACCACCATGCAGTGCAAAAACAATATTAAATATGGTAGGCTTGCTGAGTGCTTTTATACTGTGTTTTTATTGTTGTGCATTTTTATGATTATTGTATATTTTGTGAATTTTTATTTTACAATTTTTAAAATTTATTCATTCATTCATTTTCCAACCTGATTATTTCAGTTCAGGTGCCTTTTTGGGCAGCTCCTAAGTGGGAGCCAAGCCTGGACAGAACCATTATACTGCAGGGAGCACTCACTCACACTTACTCCAACTGGGTCAGTTTAGATATGACAATCAACCTAATGTGCACATATGTGGGATGTGGTAGGAAACCAGACTTCCTGGAGACAACCCATGAAGGAGTGGGGAGAATGTGCAAATTACATGGCAGTGGCCCATCCTGGGAATCGATTATTTTTCTCATCAATGTTATAAGGAAACGACATTGAATGAAATGATGTTATTTGAGGACCCGCAGTACTATATCTTTCCCTGTAGTTTTACCTATAATAAAATTTAATTTATAAATTTAGGCACAGTAAGCAATTAACAATAGTAATAACAAAAGAGAACAATTAGAGCAATATACTATAATTAGCATTATGTGAATATAATCCCTCTCAAAATATCTATTGCATGTAATATTTTCAGATAGTAATTTTTCTCAGGTAACTGAAACTGCAGAAAGCTAAGAGGTAAATAAGAGGAGGACCAATGTGTTTGTAAAAAATGTAGAAAATGTTAATAGCAACACTACTTATAATGACCTCAAAGTGGAAATATGAAAATTTTAATATAAAGTTGGACATTTTAGTCAGCTACCACAGACTGGGTGGCTCATAAACTGCAGAAATTTGTTTGTTATAATTCTGGAGGCTGGACATCCAAGGTCAGCATGTCAGGTTCCAGCGAGAGCCCTCTTCTGGGCAGCAGACTGTCGCATTCTTGCTGGGTCTTAGAAATTGTGTCCTCCTCCAGATTTGTTCACCTTGATACAATGTCACCATGAAGATGGGCTTCATTTTTTCTGTATAAGTTAGTTTTGTGTCCCAATCAGCTCTAAAAGGACAGGGCCCTCGTATTTTTCTATTGCATTTCATGGGTAAAACAGGTAGTACAGACTATAAAATATATATTCGAACAAGAATGAAGGGAACAGAAGAGTAGCAAAAATCACCCTTTATTGTGGATGGACTCCATGTCAGATTTTGAACAGATGACTTCGTATGCACAAGTTCATCCATTCTCACAACTCATAATTCCAATTGTAAATATTAGGTCACTGCCCCCAAGTAGTGAACTTGCCAATGGTCAAGCTACTAGATAAATCCAGTGCAGGCAGTTCAAAAGACCTGTTTTTTAGACTTGTGAACTGTACATCCTTTATCTGTGAGGACACCCAATTTGCCATTAGGTGAATAATTTATGCCCTAGAACAATGGAAACACTCACCACCCAGGGCAGATCACCAGGTGGTAGAGGGGCAATGGGGAGTGTAAAAGAGGAATGGAGAACGATGCTAGTGTGTGGCACTCTGGGGCCAGAAATTAGAACCATACTTTCAGGGGACCCTGACTGACTCCTCCAGCTACTGAAGTAAGAGCCAGAGAAAACTTAGATATTTGAGTAGATAGTTTGTGCTTCCTGAGTGTCCAAGATCTTCCTAGCCTTGAATGCTTTATGCAGCACAGCCATGGTGTCCTGGTGTCAACACACAGAGCACTAATAGGACCTGTGCATAAACAGTTATGTCGACTTACCTCTTTGAGACAAGCCAGAGGCTCCCTAAATGATAGTACTTTAGAGCTGATTGAGGCCTTTGGTCAGATAGTCCTTCACAGGTGAAAACTGGATGTCAAGAGCAGGAACATTGTGGGTTAAAATGCACCTCTTGACTTCTAGCCAATGCGGTCATCCACAGAGCCCTCTGAAACATGCATTTTCAGGGAGGGGTGCCATGACTGAGGGGGTGCTGTAGCTAACATGCCTGATGTCATTACTGCCTAAACCTGCAGAGTGAACTGCTGCTCACCAAACCAGGCATTGGCTCTCTGAAGAAGGCATTGTCATGTGATATTTTCCAATATGGGTCATGATTCAATCCTTAATATAACCCCCACAATGAAACTAGGAACATTATGATGGGAAAAGTCAACCTTGATATCATATGCTGTTAAATATGTTTCAACACTCGCTATCCATCAACAAGATAGATGTCTATTCTAATATTAGGATAGTGTTTGGATACACTTAATTAAATACATTTGTAGACCTCATGTGCTGCAAATATTTCACAACTCAATAGTTATTTCACCCACCAAACCATTACATTTCCTTCCTCTTGTGCTGTTTTTATTTCAGTTCTTACATTCAACTTTATTTTTCATAGAAGTAATAAATTGATATAGGATTTTTGAAAAGTTGGAAAAACACAAGGTATAATGTGAAGATTAGTGAAATAATCTTCAACAATGCCTGACAAAGAATAACACTATCTATATGTTATCTCACACAAAAAATAAACATGGTCATTTTCCTACCATTCAGATGCAGGTATTCTTATTATTTTTGGCATTCCTGTTCTTTTTGGTTTTTTAGTACATACATACATACATACATACAAACATACAATTTAGTCAATTATTTTATTATTTTCATAAGTAATTTATAGATAACAAAAATATTTCATAAATAATAAAAATAAATAAAAATAAAAATTCAAAAATTATACTTATTAATAATATACCATTATTTTATATCCTTGTTAACTCTTTGTTATGTTTTATTTTTTTTTTTTTTTTAATAGAGGCATGTTTTATTTATTTATTTTGTTTGTTGTTTGTTTGTTTGTTTTTTTTGTTTAATACATGCACTGGTACAGTCAGAAGCGCGGGAGGGTGAGAGAATTCACCAAGCCAGAGCGGGGAGCAGAGCAGGCAGAAGGACAAAGTCACTGCTGAGGGAGCAGCGGGCGGCAGGAGAGGTTCTGCGCGCCATGTGGGACCCTCTCCGGTGGCAGGAGCAGCTGGGATCGAACTGGCGCTGCAGAGGCTGCGGCAGCTTCGCACCCAGCGCTCAACCGCTGCGCCACCGGGAGGCCCTGTTTATGTTTTATTTTTAAACATTCTATTTCACTCTATAGGATTTCTCCCCTCAAGTGTGGTCACCACAGTTTTCCCACCAGCAAAGTGCCCAATCCTTTAATGCACCCCACTGTTTCCCTCTTCCCACATCCATTCTTCCCCTCCCTTTCAAGGGTCAGTCTTACAATTGTCTTTGTCCAATCCCCCTAGATTCTACATATAAGTGAAGCTATCTGGTATTTATCTTTCTTCTCTGGCTCACTTTGCTTAGAATAATCCCTTTCAGTTCCATCCACGTTGCTGCATATGGAATGAGTAGTCTTCCATTGTGCCTATGAATCCTGAAGCACATCTTCTTAATCCACTCATCTGTTCTGGGCCTTTTAGGTTGTTTCCATATCTTGGCTGCTGTAAATAGAGCGGCTATGAATATAAGAATGCAGGTTTCCTTTCAAATTAATATTTTTGGGCTCTTTGGTTAGATATCTAGGAGTGGAGTTGCAGGGTCATTTGGTAAACCCAGTTAGCCTTTTGAGGAATCACCATTTCTTCCCATAGGGATTGGACTAGTCTACATTCCACCAATGTTGTAAGTGGGTTCTTTTTCTCTACACCCTTGCTGGTACTTGTTTGAAGATTTCTTGATGTGGGCCATTCTCACAGTGAGATGGTATCTCATTGTGTTTTTTTTTTTTTTTTTTTGTCTTTCAATTTCTTTGTGTCTTATTTTATTTCTTTTAACATTGTTTTATCTTTTTTTGTTGTTTTTTTCAGTTTCATATGCATTTTATTATTTTTTTTAAATAATAAATTTTATTTTTATATTCCCCATACAATTGCAACCCCCAATTCTGACCCCAATCCTCCCCTCCCGCCCCCCACCCGTGAAAACGTGTCTCTGGTTCATAGTTTTTTGTTGATTTTGATTTTTACTTGGTATTAATTAGTCTTTTTCCTGGTCCCTTATTTAAGTTTTCTAGATTCCTGCTATGAGTGAGACCATCCGGTATTTTCCTTTTTCTTTTTGGCTTATTTTGCTGAGCATGATCCCTTCCATCCATGTTGCTGCAAATTGCATGTGTTTATCTTTTTTGAATGCTGAGTAATATTCCATGGTATATATGTACCACGTCTTCTTGATCCAGTCATCTATTTTTGGGCATTTGGGCTGTTTCCAAAGCTTAGCTATTGTAAATAGAGCTGATATAAACATAGGGGTGCAGGTGTTCTTTGGAATTGATGTTTCTGTGTCCTTTGGGTAAATACCTAGGAGTGGAATTGCTGGATCATATGGAAGCTCTACATTTAGTAGGTCCAGAAATCTCCACACAGCTCTCCATAGTGGTTGGACCAGTTTGCACTCCCCAACAGTGCAGAAGAGTTCCTTTTCT
>NW_023602231.1:0-13981 GCF_014898055.3 Talpa occidentalis | reverse complement strand
CCCCTTCATTTGTCATCATTATGGGAAGAGCTATGGTCTACAACGTATCATTTGTTTTGGCAGTAAGTACAGCAAGGACGGCGTACGGGGAGGGCCCAGTAAGGCGGCTGCTGCTCCTTCACCTTCCCTGTCCAGGAATTTGGCAGTGTCACACATCACATTACAAACCTAGGAAGCATCCCCCATATCTTCTTCTCCCTCACTGCCTCCAACACCCTGTTGATTTTAACTCTTAATTACCTCTCCAATCCATTCACTTCTATCTGTCTCCTTCATCAGCAGTCCTTCCCAGAGCTGCCACTGTGTCTCACCTGCACTGCAATGGCTTTCAAACTGACCTCCCTACTCTGCTTTTTTTTTTTTTTTAAGATCTATTTATTTATTTATTTTATACAAGCACTAGGTACAGTCAGAAGTGCGGGAGGGTGAGAGAATTCACCAGAGCCAGAGCAGGGAGCAGAGCAGGCAGAAGGACCGAAGTACACTGCTGAGGGGAGCAGCGGCGGCAGGAGAGGTCTGCGCACCATGTGGGACCCTCCTCCGGTGGCCGGGGGAGCAGCCAGGGATCGACCAGCACTGCAGAGGCTGCGGGCAGCTTCGCAACCAGCGCTCAAACTGCTGCGCCACCAGGGAGGCCCCTTATTCTGCTTTTCATCTGTTCCTGGAGGATCTTTTTTATGCAAAACAGAAGTATTCTTCACCTCTCATCTCCCACCCTTCTCCCCACCCCACACCCCATCCTTCCAACCTACATTTTTCTTCAGTAGTTTCCCGTTGCATTTACAACACAATCCAAAGTCCTTAAGGCCTGTATTACAGCTTTGCAGTCCCTGTCCACCTCTCCAGCTTCCCAGCCTTGCCTGGCATGCCCTCTCCTTGTTCACTTGGCTCCAGCTTCACCAGTCTCCTCTAGTGTTTGTGCTCCAAGCCCATGTTTTTATTTGGCTGTCCCCTCTGCCTGGCATCTGTTCTGTGCCCCCTCCACCCCTTGTTAACAGTCCCCCAAACGTGATCTGTTCTACACTCATAGCACCTTCTATCTTTTCCTTTTTTGCATCTGTCACAGTTTGAAATTACATGTTGTAGTGAGGGTTTGCTTGCTTCTGTTATTCCCACCAGACTGGCATTGTCCTGAAGGTAGGGAGAGTGTTTCAACCTCTTTGCATCCTCAGCTCATAGCACAAAGCCTAGGCTTTAAAGTACTAAGGATATACTTCTCTGATTGAGAAGTAAATGATAAATGAATGAGTGTAAATGACCACATTCAGGTCTGAGTGGGGGAGAACTCCCTGGAAACATTTAAATAGTGCTGTGGGTTGAACACTGTCCTCTAACAAAAATTTATTTTTTTTAAAGATTTATTTTTTTATGTATACAAGAACTGGGATACAGGCTAAAGGTGCAAGGGGTGAGAGGATTCACCAGAAACAGAATGAGGAACAGAACAGGCAGATCCACTGAAACACACTCCTGAGGGGCGCCGCAGGTGAGACAGGAGAGGTCTGCTGTGCCATGTGGGTAGCTCCTTGGGTGACCAGGGATAGAACTCATGCTGCAGAGGCTGTGGACACCTTCACAGGTGGTGCTTAACCCCTTGCACCACCAGGGAGGCCCATAACAAAAATTTAGAAACTCATGAATGTTCATTGGTCCCAGGTCTACTCCCCAGGTGAGAGGCTCCACCACAGATTGGAAAGGTCCATCTGAGTTGCCGCAGAAGCTGCTTTGCAGACCTTCCTGAGAGCTCAATCCAACTTAGATTTCATGATTGAAATTCTCAGAACCACCTCCCCTGAATTGCACTCAACTTCCCTAAATGAGATTTTATGGGAACTGATTGTGATTAGATAAATGGGCGACTCCACTAATGTATAATACAATTTTCAATTACAGCCTATGTACAATAATTTACATTTCTTGTTTGATGTGTGATATTTATGTGACATATTCTGGATGAGACCTGGCTGCTGTTTACATAATGATCTTGCTTTTCTCTTTGGGAAGGCCTGGTTTTCAATTTTCTTTCTGTGCTGCAAGGTATTGTCATTCCAAGATAAACATTGTGTATTATAGGATATACAGGTGAGAAACATCAATAAAGTAATAATCTAGATGGGTTTTAATAATTCTTATTTATGCCACTGGATTAGGTAATAGAATGGTTCACCTTTCATAAAACGTTGGAATAAAAATGTCCCTAAAATTACAGTAAATTTTTTCTGATCTGCTTGCTCTGTCATCACTCCTGTGGCAAAGTGCCATTGAGTAGCAAAAATGAATGTTTCGTTGAATATATTTGACCATTAATAACATACTGTTCATTGCCAGAACACTGCTCTGAAGTTGGAATCATATCAAGAGAAAGTGTCTTTTTTCTGACCTTTTGGACTAAATCTGCACGAAACAAATACTTTTATGCATTTAACCCCAACTACTCCTCCCCTCTTAGCTAGAGATGATTGACAGACAGGGTGAAAAATAACTCCCAAAAGCCTTCCAGACAGAAAACTCTCCTTAACATAGCAGAGGGGTGAGAAGAAGAGCACAAAGGAGACACATAAAATGAATCTAATTTAGGGTGCAAGACCCAGGCAAGTGTCAGGAGATGGAGACTCAGGTACAAGAAGGTCCCTGCAGCTCCCCACCCTACTTCAGCCCCTGCAACGCTCCTCCAATCAAGTACGGAGTGGTTACCCCAGTAATAGTTCATTCAAAAAGGAGAACTCAGCCATTTTTAAAACTTTACAAAAACATTGAATAGTGAAAGCAGTTCTGGAAATCAGCTCTGAACCACATTTCCTCATTTAGAAAGCGAGGAGTTGCATTTAACTGTCTCCAGCATTCCTCTGCTCCACAGTATGTGCTCTTTTATATTCTAAGCCCAAACACTAGTATGGATGTGGCTATTATTTGATATAACAATCTAATTAGGCCATGTTATCCAACAGCATGCTTGCCTCCCTTTTAACCTAACAAGGAAAGTAAAAACATCCAGGCACGGAACCAGCACTATATCAACATGCTGGTTTCAAATATAAAATGCTCACTTTAACATGGGTCACTGGAAAGAAGTCCAATAGCCCTTACAATTTCAAGAGCACAGAGGGAAATACCATACATTCTTCCAGATTTATTTTGTGTTCAAATGAGCTCAACACTCAGTTAAGTTGCAAATTTATTTTACTATAAATATGAGATCTTCATCATTTTGGGTAATGTTCTTGTAGTCATAACTTATTCTAGCAGCTAGCAATTTGCTGCTTCTCCTCCTTCTACAGAACAAAAATCCACAGGCCAAATGAACTATGGCAAAATCATAAAACTCAACACTATGTGGTTATTAAAAAGATGATGCAAATATATATTTGTTGGTATGGAAAAATTTTTAAAATAGATTAAGTGAAAACTCAAATAACAAGGCAGCATATATACTGTTTCATTTTTGAAAAAAAAATCACATGAATACATATACACACGGAGAAAAAAAAATGAAGTTATCACTGGGTAGCAAGATTTTAAGGAATCATTATCTCTGTTACCTTCTAGTGTTGTGAAACGAGGCAAAGTTCATACTAATATGGAAATGGGGTGGGGAAACCAAGTTAGAAAAAAAGAAAACCTCCCTAGTTTCTTATTTCCATAGATTATTCAGAAAATATAAAAATGAAAGCTTCTTAGAAATAGTGGACTATCAAAAAATGGTAAACTTTCTCTGGAAAGGGTCAAAAAGTAACTATCATAGACTGTAGACCACATGTTGATTTTGCAAACCACACATTGATTTTACAAACCACACATTGATTTTGCAACCATTCGTGTTTTCCAGTCCAGGGCAGAAGCATCCCAGACAGAGGGTGAATGAATACTCGTGGCTCTGTTCGATGTAACTATACAGACAGGTGCCAAAGTTCGCCCTGGTATGGCAGAAAGCACCTGGGATTTGGGGGACAGACAAATGTGGGGTGTGGCTTCTTGTCCTGCTGCACAGAGCTGACAGCCCTTGTGACACTTGGTTTCCTGGTGTGTAAAATGGGAAGAATAACACCTCCCTTGAAGACCTGTGTGAGAAAGTTCATTGTCCATTAAGTGGTTGTTTCCTGCTTTCTCTCAGTTTCTAGCATAACTGGAGAAAAATTAATTGTATTAAATAAACTGTGATGTAAAAAGCAAGCTAATGCTAATACCAACATTTATTCACAACAAAGTCATTTTATAGCTAAAAGTAGAATTTATAGGGCAGGCTATGAAATGGGGTGAAGAGGCAAAATGACCCGGTGGAAGGCCTTTAATTTCCACTTCATTGCTCCAGGGATAATAGTGCCAACAGGATGCTTTGAAAGCACATGCTTTATCTTTAATTTAAAACAAACATAATATATCTAATATTCATGGATACACCCTAGGATGAGAAGTCATTCTAAACTGGAGGCATTAAGCCCTGGCCCCGATAGCATGTTGACACATTTGCTGGGCATAGGCCATGTAGGTTGCTTCACACACCCTTTCTACCAAAAGGGGGCATGTGGTGTACATGTGAAACGTGCGTGCATCATTGTGTTTTCCTGTTAATGATCATGGAGACACCTTAGATTTCTTCTTTCTTTCCTTGATGTTCATAATGATGTCTGTTTTTCCTACATCCCATTTCTAATAATGGGAGAAGCATTTCACAAAAGGTCAAAACCGATCAGCCCCTCATTTATTTATTTCCATAGGCATAGTTCTTATCAATAATGTTAAGTTTGGGGCCTCCCTGGTGGTGCAAGAGGTGAAGATGCAACCTGTGAAGCTGTCAGCAGTCACTGCAGCCCGAGTTCGATCTCCTCTAGGAAGATACTCACATGGCACAGCAGACCTCTCCTGGCTCACCCGCTGCTCCCCTCAGTAGTATATTTCAGTCAGTCTGTCTGTTCTGCTCCCCATTTTGTCTCTTGTAATCCTCTCATCCCTCACACCTCTGGCCTGTACCCCAGTTCTTGTATGTATAAATAAATAAATCTTTTAAAAAAATAATGTTAAGTTTGAAATGCAATCAAACTTTCAATGTTAAGTTTGAAGTCCCATAGGACTTCACTAGTATTTGTCTCCATGACTAAGAAACATGTGTTTTTTGTTTGGCTTTGGTTTTGATGTGTTTTCTACTCAGGGCCTTTACTGAGGAGGTAACATTGAATAGATTCAAAATGTTACAGCATTTCAGAAGTGCCCAGCTGCATACCACTGTGTGTTCTCATGGCCCTACTGTGCCAAAGTCCTATCATGTGAATGCCAGGGAAGGACATACATGGAACTGAAGAGAAATCTCCTTATGAATCAGATCCCACTCCTGTAAGGTGATCATGGAAATTTAGCAATTTCCCCCTAAAAAAAAAAAAACCCTTAAAACATGATAAAATGTCAGTGTTGATGTAAAAACACAATCATGTGACATAAACGGTGGTGGCCAGTAGGCAATCTGAAAGAGAAGCCATTAGGACTCAGTGATTATTTTAGCACTAATTTTAACACAGAGTGGTGGTGAAGGGAGAGTTTCTACAGTATTTGCCTAAGAACTTTCTCTTTCCCTAAGACTAAGAGAAGGAATTATAGGTACTGATTAATATAGGTGTCAGGGACCACTCTCATGTTCTTTACCTAAAAATATTTCTTAAATATATCATCCAAATCTAGTCTAAAATACAGTCAGTTGTGCTTATTCCTTTTTATTTCTAAGGAAGTGAAGTCTGCAGCAGGCAGAAAGCCTTCAAAGAAATGCTCGTAGGACCACAAAGTGGAGTGGATTGTGCATTGCTCTAGCATGTCTGGGCCAGATGGGCAAGAGAGGCTGGGCTCCAGCACAAGTGCAGGCCCTGGCCCCTCAGAATTAGCAGGAAGGAGATGTGGGGGCTGGCAACAGGGTGGGAGCTTGGGCAAATTCACATGATCCCAGATAGATACTAGAAAACCTAAGCTGCTCTGGGAGATCAAAACCTAGGATGGGAGTAGTTTAAGTTGGCAGCTGGGGCTGCATTGAAAAACAATACTAGGTAGTAAGGAATTATTAACAACTTTCATACAACAAATATTTATTTACCAAATGTTTGGAGAAACAGGTGACCTCTAATCATATCATCTTGTGCTGTACCTAATATAATGATATATGTTTCAGTAAGAGGATGGCTGTGGCAATGGATAATTCATCAGAGGGTGATGCTAGGGGAGGGGCACAAGCAAAGAGGGGGTGACAAGGGAAGTGTTGTTAGAGGAGGAGACTTTTGAACTAGGACTTGATAGGGTTTACCAGCAAGATAATGAAGAAAGAGTATTTCAGGTTGCAGAACAAGCATTTGCAAAGGTTGGAAGCACGGAACCTGCCAGATTTGGGAAAGAGCAAATTGTTTTGTGTATCTGAAATGTAGAGTCTTGACTGTAAGGTTCAGGAACTGGAGGAGTAGAGAGAGGGTTGTAAAAGGAGTCTGAATACAATTGAGTATGCAGTGAGATCGACTAAAACGCACCTGCCATTTTAAAAGATAACTTCATATATGTGGAGACAGGAGACAGACTTCATTGCAGACTTGAAGGCAATTGGAGAAGCCTGGGCTACCCCTGTGCTGAGTGATATTCTTTTATAAATAAATTATGTCAAATACCATCCTAAGTGTTTTACTGTTAAACTCATTTAATCCCTACAACAACTCTCTGAGGTAGATTGATATTCTTGCTCTATTACAGACGAAGGAACTGAGACAAGGAGGTAAAGTAACCCATCCCAGGGTGCACAGTATGTGTGACAGTATGATACCGCAAGCGGTCAGGCTCCAGAGTTTGTGCTCAAAGCCATTCTTCTGTCTCCTGGTGCTGTGCCCAAGAAGCAGCTGATGGTGGGTCCTCAGTAAAAGCTGGTGCTGACTGAACTTCCCACTGCTGTCTTATCTCTCAGTGACTGGGCTGCCTTTTTGTTATCATCCCATCATCTGGCTACCTTGAAGTCACCTGCTGCAGGTCAGGGAGGAAAGCAAGTAGCACCCACCTTTCATTTATTCTCTGTAGTGTGCGGTCACCTTCCTCTCAGTGTGACATGGTCGACAAGGCAGAATTTGGGGTAGCTGGGAAGATGTTTTAATATACATATCTGTATATTTATATGTAGTTTTGGTCAATGAATTTTGTTAAGTGTTGTGAGCTGCCCTTTGAAAGAAACCTCTTCAACTACTCTAGAACATTTTTTTTTTTTTTTTTTTTTTTTTTTTTTTTAATTTTTTTAATAGAGGCATGTTTTATTTTATTTATTTGTTTGTTTGTTTTGTTTATACATGCACTGGGTACAGTCAGAAGCACGGGAGGGTGAGAGAATTCACCAGAGCCAGAGCGGGGAGCAGAGCAGGCAGAAGGACCGAAGTACACTGCTGAGGGGAGCAGCGGGTGGCAGGAGAGGTCTGCACGCCATGTGGGACCCTCCTCTCGTGGCCGGGGAGCAGCCGGGGATCGAACCGGCGCCGCAGAGGCCGCGGGCAGCTTCAACCCAGCGCTCAACCGCTGCGCCACCGGGGAGGCCCTCTAGAACATTTTTGACATGAGTCTGTAAAATTGATTCAGACGGTTTGCCAAAGCCACCAATCTTAATTAATGACTTACTATAACCTCCAGTTTTATTAGGTCTATATTTCTAGTATATTGGCACATATATTAATGACTGACCCATGAATAAACTGACAGTTTAAAATGATACGAGATAATGTGTTTTCTTAGGGGAATTCACTATTGTCTTGAACTTAGAGTAAAAGGATTATTAGTTCAATAAATTATGACTCAATATTCTTCTGATCAACTTAACAATAGAAGCCTGTCTGAATTTCATTTCTTTTTTTTTATTTTATTTATTTTTGTGTAGAGGAACTGGGGTGCAGCCAGAGGGGTAGAGAGAATTCACCAGAGACAGAGTGGACAGCAGAACAGGCAGATCTACTGAAATACACTGCTGAGGGGAGCAGCAGGTGAGACAGCAGAGATCTGCTGTACCATGAGGGGTTGTTTTCCTGGCCAGGGATCAAACTCAGGCTGTCGTGGCGATAGCACTGAGACTTAACCCCTAGGCCACCGTGGAGGACCTGAATTTCATTTCTTTTAAAAAAAAAAAAGATTTAGTTTTTATTTATACAATAGCTGGGGTACAGGCCAGAGGCACGGGAGGGTGAGAGGATTCACCAGAGGCAGAGTGGGGAACAGAACAGGCAGACGGACCGAAAGCACTGCTGAGGGGAGCAGCGGGCGCCACAGGCGATGTCTGCTGCGTCATGTGGGAATCTCCCTGGCCGGCCAGGAATCGAACCTGCGCTGCAGAGGCTGCAGACAGCTTCACAGCCCTGTGCTCAACCCACTGTGCCCTGAATTTCATTTCTTGATGAAACTCCATTGTGGGTAGTTGGTTCTCTTTGGTTGACCTCATGCTGAGCAAGTAGCACCGCTGACTTTATCACCACAAACTTTCCAAGCAGAAAAACATTAGGAAGGATCTGCTGGTTTCCTGTATTAGTAATATCCACCTGGTTTAACAATTCTCCACAGTATTTTCCAATATCTCAAAGGATGTGTGAATTCTCTTTAACTTTCAAAATAATGCGTATAGAACATTTTGGAGTGAAAACAGCTATTAATAAAATAAACAACAATATAACAATAATAAAACAACAACAATAACAAAAAGTAGTTAGACAGGCTACTGTCCAATTTAAAACTATTTCCATTATTCCTCCAAAAGGGGGTCACCAGATGCACCATGGTATTTATTTGTGGATTTAACAGAAAGCCTGATCAAGAAGTGGCGATAGAAGCAGAAAGTACTGAGTTGCTACAGAATTACTTTATTTTCCAATCCTTTCTTTTCAAATTCAAAGCCTTTTTGAAAGGTAAACTTTGAAATTAATGTGACAATTCAAAGTACCAGTGAAGATACTATACAGAACTGTAGTATTTCATTTGAAATTAATCCAGACAGTCTGGGCCGGATGTAGAGTGAGTCAAATTTGTGGGGTCTGCATGTATTTAAGGGGTATTCCCAAAGGTCTGCCACAATTCAAGGCTAATATTCCCATAGAACTGATGAAGAATAGAGGGTATTTGTTTCCTAATTGGAGTTGCGCCACCATGTGGAGATAGTACCACCATGTATGATGTGGTACTATCATAAATACATTTTACAAGTCGCTCTACCAGGTCAGTTCAAAATAAGTTGATCCTTGACACTTTTGTGGGGAGGAAGGGAATATTTGCATTATTTAAATATTTTTCTATGTAAGGAGAGATTCAACTTTTATTTTTGTATTATATAATTTTAAATTTAGTATATTTCAAATTCACATAAAATGTGAATGTGTGTCTTTTATACAGCTGTATAGAGTGATTATAAGAATGCATGTTGGAGCAGTTAGCCTGAGTTCAAGTCCCAGCTTTGCTACTTGTCTCATCTTGGGTAAATTACTGAGCCCTTCCAAGTTTCACTTTTCTCATCTATAAAATGGGGATAGTACTGCAACCTATTCTAATGTGTTGCTATGAGGATTAAATGAGTCATCACATATAAAACACTGCCTATCATAGTCTAGGGCATCCCAAAGTTTTTCATTATTGTTTAATTATTAGTATTATTAATATTGAAGAGACTTGAATAAGTCATCTTTTTCAACTTGCTAAATCCAATCACAATGTATCCTATAGCTTAAACCAACTCTTAGGAGATCATCAGTGATCAAGCCAAGGGCATAGAGTACAGGTACTTTTTGTAATTGAAAAACCAGTACCGTATTTTGAGATGATTGTTTTAAAAACAATAAAAGTAACTTAAATGTCTTTTGTCCGGTTTTATCAGTTAAATGCACTATCACAAATGACTGAGCTTCAACATTTTAGCTATTAGACAAGTGCCCTTAAAACTTCAGTGTACATACAAATAACCAGGGACTCTTGTGCAAATGCAGATTCTGATGCAGTCTAGTCTGGGTGGTTCCTGTAATGTGTGCATTTCTCACCTTCTCCCAAGTGGTGCCAGTGCTGTCAGCCTGCAGAGCACATGTGGAGTAACAACTCCCTAAATCACTGAAATTCATTTCCACTTCCACTTTATTATTATCTTCCCCTGTCACTCAGCAGAACATGCTAAGTTAATTACAATCCAGAGAACAGCCATAGGAACAAGGTATTATTCTGTGTAGTCTTCACTTTCTCACGCCAGCTTCACCTTCACCTTTCATGATGACATTGACTATAAACGCAAGGGAAGGATAAGTGCCTAGACAGAGGTGGGAGCTGTGGACAAGCTAGGTTTCCTCAGTCATTGAGTTCTGCCAGGCCAGAATTTCCAGAGAAGTGGAAATGATATTGTAACTCATATTGATAGAGAAATGTCTCGCATGAAAGGCAGAGGGGCCATGCAAAGGGTGCGAGTGTCCTGGGGACCTCACAGGGTGTGACACTTTCTTGTTAGATGCACAGGAAAGTGCTTTCTGAACGCCTCAAAAGGAAATTAGGATGTTGTCATTTGGAAAGCAGTACTGAAAATACTGTAACTTTCAAGGTTATTTAGAGATTTGTTTATCTAAAATTAATTATGACCCAGGCAACCCAGATGCCAATTTATAGGGAGAGTCCGAGATTAGAAAATTACAGATCAGGAAGTGTAGTCTCCTGGTAAAGATCTGAGAAATAGAGCTTTGTGGGGGAGCCACGGGGAGGTTCTGACGGTATTGGCTTAAACCAGATAAACAGTTTCTAGAAGCAGTCTTAATGGTATCTATGTGCTTTAGTTTTTACTACATATAAGAAATACTACAACATTTTAGATCCAGTAAAATCACATCTTAATAAAAGAAAAAAATATGTATGGAAAAAGCTAAAAAGATACGTGACAAAATTTTGAGAACAGTTAACTTTGATAGGTGATTTTTATTTTCTTTTTGCTTAATTTTTTCCCATTTCATAATCAATGTGTACTATTTTGTAATAATATGGGGGGAAAACAAAACCAAGTTGATGATTCTTTAAAAAAAGAGAGAGAGAGAATCATCTTCTGAATTGAATAAAACACTTTCAAAGTTTACTTTATATGAAAACTTTATATAATATGGCTATTGCTCAGATACACCTTCCTACACTTACTGCCCATGGGCTAATTTCTGGAAAAATAGTGTTCATTTATTTAAAACGAACACCAATGGGCCAAAATAGTGCTTTCACGTATTGAGAATTTTCCCTGCTAATAGTTAATTCCATGGCTTATTTGGAGTCTAAATTACTCTAAGGAAAATCTGAAATACAGAGGAACCCATTTTTGTTCACATCAGGTTCCACATGGCTTTTGACCATGCTTCTCTTTCAAGTGCACTTGGGCTTCCATAACGGTATTTCTTAACTTTTCGAACTCCAAGGGGCACTTGCAAGGAAACTGCCTCAAATTGGAATCCTTCCACTCGGGTACAATCATGCAAACAGCCGGCAGAATTTATTTAACCTTCAGCCAACTGCTCAACCAACTTGAAATTATTGATAGCCCATCAGCAATGATCAAGATGGAGAGGCTAAATGAAGAGGTGCTTTTTTTTTTTTTTATACAAGAGAACCATTGAGCTGGTAACAGGACTTGAAATGCCGTGTCAGCTCAGCTCGCATGGACAGGGAGCTCAGCTGCTGGAGGGAAATAAAACTGTTCAGTTACGGCCGCCCTCCAATCAGTCACAGGGGTAATGGTGTTTGGCTTCAGTCAGGTTGTATGTCAGCAAATATACATCTCTTAGACAGCCCCTAAGAGTGCCTTAAGATCATGCTTATTGTTTTATATAGATAGGGGTCGGATGCTGATAGATGGTGGTCATAGGCCACCGAAATAAATTTTACCATGTTTAGCAGGTAAAGTTAATCTCAATACTGAAGAATGAGAGACGCACTTTGATAGAATATTCACTCCATTGACAGTGATGGGACATTCTTCCTCTGGTAATGTCTGGTACAGATCATATAAAAGTAGAAGTCCACTCCCCTCCACTCCCCAGCCCCCACTGTGTGAAAGTTCATGTGCAGAAAAGGGGCCTCAGATTCAATCTGGGAGACTGCCTGAGACAGAACAGTTTGGTTGAAGGAGTTCCCACGGAACTGAACGCACCACAGGGCTGTCCTATTGTGACCAGGATGGTGCAGGAATCAGCCAGAACTGAAGAACCAGTGAATATGCCTATGACCTGTCCTTAGTCCAGAAATGGACTGGAAGCAGCATAAGGGGTCACTAAGCCACAGATGGGAGATGTGTGGCACAAGGATGGCCCTTCTCCGTCAAGTCGCTGCCCAACATGGCAGTCAGCCATGTTTCCCTTCCCCCACTGAGCCTGGATGAAGCTCAGACTCTCCATCCAGTGTATCAGGTTCTCATATCAAAAGGAGTTTGCCACCATCCCACTAAGTCTTTAAAATCTAAAAAATCTGACTTCAACCATTCAAGGAAATAAAGTGAATCCTCTAACCGTTTCCTGAAGGACAAATGAAGGTGGCTTCGGTCTCAGAACCTATTGTGAAAAACAGAGAATATTACAGAGTCCCTCAAAGGCAGCATGAGAAAAATGAGAGATTTTTCTTGGGAATGATAAATGAGGCCCAGCAGGCACAGGACACCATGTTAGTCACTGGAGTAATGAGATGACTTTTCCAAAGGAAGGAGCCTCTCCTCCCCAGGCTAAGAGTCCACGAGGCCACGTGTGTTTTCCAGAGCCCCTTGGAGCTGATCTTGGTTAGAAAGTTTGAAGGGGTAAAGGGGAAAGAAAGCGTTAGAAGAATGCTCATCTCAATGTGATGTCACGCTTGTGTGATGGCAGATACTTACAGCAACCAACCCCATCACCAGTGACTTGAACCCACGGAAGGTCTGCTAGGACATAACTCACTCCCTGCCTGTTGCTCCATTTATCAGACTAGGAAACACTGAACTAGATTCCTCTGACATTATGACTTAGAACTTGCTTAAAGATGAAAAAAATTAATTTTCTAACCCCAGAAAACTGATTCTAGAACTCAGGTGTTGGCTGTGGGGGTCTTGGGTGCGGTGTGGTAACAACACCTGAGGAGGAGATCCTCTATTTCTTTATTTTTTAAGATTTATTTTTTTATGCATACAAGAGTTGGGGTATAGGCCAGAGATTTGGGGGGTGAGAGGATTCACCAAGAGACAAGTGGGGAACAGAACAGGCAGACTGACTGAAGTACACTGCTGAGGGGAGCAGCGGGCAAGTCAGGAGAGGTTGCTGCTGCGCCATATGGATTGCTCCCTGGCCGGGGATCGAACTCATGCAGCAGAGGCTGCAGATTGCTTCATAGTGCGGTGCTTAACCCCTTGTGCCCACAGGGATGCCCAGATCCTCTATTTCCAACCCACAAACAATGATGTCAACTGATGTTACTTCAATGAAAATAAATCTAAAAATTAAAAATTAAAAAAATAAAGTTCTGAAAAAATGAGTGTTTGTATCTTAATTTAGTGAGAGAAAGTCTTTTGTTTTATTAACTTATTCACCTTCTTGTTTTCAACCCTCTGTGTAGCATGAGGCTCACACCGCTCAATACCTCAGATGCAGGGGGCAGCCAGTCTAGTCAAGCCAGTGCGTCAGACATTGTTCAGATCTCTGAGGAAGCTGAATTTAGGCATTCTGTCTTGATTATTTTGTAAGCATATGTACCTTAGAGCAGGCCAATTTCTACATTTAGGCCAAAGTATTAATACTAAGATAATGTTCCCTAAAAATAAAACAAACACCCAAGTGAAATAGGCTGGCTTAGAATTTAAAAACTCAATTTTTAAAAGCTCAATCACCATTATTCTGTAAGCACACAAATCACTCTTAATAATAAAAATGAACTTATCTGGTGTTCCAGTAGAATGATGTGTAGGATATAAAGAAAAAGGCTGGTCTGAATTAGCCCCAACTATAGACTTTTAAAGAATTCCCTTAACATTTTTATTAAA
>NW_023602230.1:0-39121 GCF_014898055.3 Talpa occidentalis | reverse complement strand
CTGTACCCCAGTTCTTGTATAAAAATAAATCTTAAAAAGGGGGGGCTCAAAGATATAGCCACCAAATGCAATGTATGAACCTAATTTTAAACAAGATTCAAGAAAACCAAGTAAAAAAATAAAAAAGAGGTATGTATGATCAAGGAAACCTGAATCAAATTCATATTTGATGATATTCAGTAATTATAATTGTTAATGTGGCTATAAAGGGGGAAAAAAGTCATCAGCTTTTAGAAATATAGATAGGTAAAATATGTCTAGGATTTGCTTTCAAACAAAGTGGGGAGGGACAGGAAAAGAGTAACTGGCCTAACTTCTCCCTTCTTGCTCTGTTCTTGTTTATCTTTTCTTGCAGAAGTTGTTCACCCTTGCTCTGCTTATCTTTCCTTGCAGACGAAAACACAGAAAACCAGGGGAGACTGAGTGAGAAGCAGAAGGGGTTAAGCACGCTCCCATTAACACAGCAAATATAAAAAAAGCATATCCACCAGATACCAGGACAGATCTGGAGAACACCAAACTTGGGGGTTGGCGGAGGAATGGTATGTGAATGCATTTCCTGGAAACTCCCAACTCTTTCTCTGAAATACTGCTGACACACATCCACTAGTCTCTTTCCCTCTTTAGTATCATCTCTACCCCACGCCCATACAAGCCCCTACCTAATTTTCCATTCTTTGGCCAATGAACCTGGCCTTGTTTAAGTGTTGAATGGGTAAAAGAAATGATCTGGTCAGTAACAGAAGCAGAATACATATGGAACAAGATTGGTCACACATTGCATAGGTGTTCATTATATTTTTTCTGCTTCCATGTATGTTCAACATTTCCCATAATAATAAAAAGTTAAAAAAAAATATGGCAGCTCTAATGTTAAGCACTTGAATATCTGTACTGGTTATAGGATTAAAAATATTTTTTGCCCTTCCCTAAGTGATATACTTATCACAAAACAGCACCCTCTGGCTATACTAAGGATGTTCATGTAAAACCTTAAAGGTGATAGGTCATTAAATGAGACTTATAGGAGTTCTGCCAGCAGAACATAGGAAAGAAATGAGTACAACTGTTTGAAGATAATTTTTTGGGTTTTGTCTTTTTTGTTTTGTTCTGAATCCAGTAAGTAAAAATCCATTGTAATGGTAAATAGCTAGATTTTTTCCAACAGAAATAGGATTATTCCTTAAATTTTTTTAAGTAGGTTTTTTTTTGTTTGTTTTTTATGTGTAGAAGAACTGGGGTGTACGCCAGAGATGCAGGGAGTGAGAAGATTCACCAGAGACAGAGTGGGGAGCAGAACAGGTGAATTCACTGAAATACACTGCTAAGGGAGCAGCAGGCAAGACAGAAATGGTCTGCTGAGCTATATGGGGGTTATCCCCCTGGCAGGGGACTGGACTCAGGCATTAACAGTGATAGCACTGAGACTTAATCCCTAGGCCACCAGAGAGGCCCTATTCCTTAAATTTCTTTCTTTTTTTTTTTAAAGATTTATTTATTTATATACAAGGACTGGGCACAGTCAGAAGTGCGGGAGGGTGAGAGAATTCACCAGAACCAGAGCGGGGAGCAGAACAGACAGACTTATGAAGTACACTGCTGAGGGAGCAGCGGGCGGCAGGAGAGGTCTGCACACCATGTGGGACCCTCGCCCAGTGGCCGGGGATCGAACTGGCACTGCAGAGGCTGCGGGCAGCTATGCAACCCAGAGCTCAACCACTGCGCCACCGGGTAGGCCCTATTCCTTAAATTTCTTAAAGCAGATACATATAACTGAATTGCCATGAGGAAAAGAATCAAGTTAGGAGTTTTTAAAGAAATCAGAAACACCAGTGAGAAGCAAGATATAAGTATTACAGAGGAATCTCCATAAAAGAAGGACGTTTCAGGTTCCCTGCCCCACTTAGTTGAAGGGCAGAGCTTAGTGGTGAGGTGAAACTATAGAACACATGGAAGGAGACACAGGAAGGGAGACATGTGAGGGAGGGCATGCTTACTTCTTGGCTTTGTACTTGCAGCAGACACTTAGGGAATGTGGAAGAGACATGTGCAGTCAAAGCACATAGACATACTTGAAAAGAGACACATGGATGAGAAACACATGGGGAAGCTGACAATGGGAAACTTTATCTTGATTTTTACTTTGATCAAAATACCTAATTACAGTCATTTGAATAAAAATAACATTTTAGGTTTCATCTAAGCTACTGTAAGTACTTTGATCAAAACTAAAAAAATGTTAAGATACACTTTCAAAGTAACCTACCTGCAACTGCATGACCACATAGTTGAATCGATCATTCCTTCCACAGCCAATAAATCTACAAACATGGTCTTTCCCTAGATAAAAAGAAAACAATGGAAAAGGTTATACTATGGATTCTCTTGTAAAGTATTAGCAACTTTTGTAGGATTAAATATAAATAGCCTGTCTTAAGAACCTTAAAGATAGAAGATCTGCATTATTCAATTTTCTACCTACCTCACCCCAGACCCTGCACTGTTCCTTGTGTAGTCAAATAAATATTTATTGAATGAGTAGACAAAGAGAATAAATGAATTGTAACTTACGTCAGAAGGCAAAAAGTAAGAGGTCACTTCACATCAACCAGACATTATACATATGCAAGTACGGAAGAGTAATAAATAAGGACTATTTTAAGAGTATAAACCCTGAATTTTAACTATAGCCTTCCATTCACTATTATATGACTTTGGGTAGTTACTTAATCTTTCTGGGCCTCAATGATTTGTATTAGGTCAGTGCTTTTTCAACCTGAGTTTCAAGCATGAAATCCAAGGAAAAGCTGGCTAGAATGCAGAGATGCAAAAGGGGAACAGATAAGATCCTTCGAAGCCTTTATTTAAAAGAAGCAAAGATCCTAAGAATGAACCAAACCTGGTGGATTCCAGGGCCAAGAGGGATTTAGGCTAGAGCAAAGTAAATGAAGGGATAGAAAGCAGGAGATGGTGCTACAGATGTAGGCATGCACCAGATCCTAAAGAGTCTTGGACTCCATAAGAAGGAATCTAAACCACATGTGTAAGTTAATGTTTTCCAACCTAGATTACAAAATCATCTGGGAAACTTTTTAAAGATTCCTAAACTATTTTGATGCAGACTCTGTAGGGGAAGAAGAGGATATGAGTTTTCCAAAAGTTCTTTAAATGATCCGAAAGCAGACAGGCCATGGGCTGATAATTTGAAAATTACTGGTGGAGAGTTAATAAACAGCTAAAATATTTTTAAGATATGGAAAAACACACATAGAACACTGAATTTTAGAACATCACAGTGGTGACAATGAGGATAGACTACAGAGGTCAATTCTGGCAGCAGAAAGGACACTCTACAGACAGTTAAAATATCCCAAGATAAGAAAATAAGGGTTTGAATTTGAAATAGTAAAGACAGAAAAAAATAGGATCAGAGAGATACTAAAGATGTAGCTTTTTATTAAAAATTGGTACAATTACGGCCTCCCTGCTGGGGCAAGGTTTAAGTCTCAGTCACTGCCCTGGCCAGGGAGCTAACCCACATGGCACAGCAGACCGCTCCTGTCTCGCCTGCTGCTCCCCTCAGCAGTGTATTTCAGTCAATCTGCCTGTTCTGTTCCCCACTCTGTCCCTGGTGAGTTCTCTTACCCCCAACACCTCTGGCCTATACATACCCCAGTTCTTGGATGCATAAATAAATCTTTTTTGAAAAATTGCTACAATTATATGAAAAGTTGTACCAAAATAAAAGAATATATGGGTTGTATAATTTTTTTTAAAGATTTATTTATTCATTCATTTATTTATTTATTTATACAAGCACTGGGTACAGTCAGAAGCGCGGGGAGGGTGAGAGAATTCACCAGAGCCAGAGCAGAGAGCAGAACAAGCAGAAGGATCAAAGTACACTGCTGAGGGGAGCAGTGGGCGGCAGGAGAGGTCTGCGAGCCATGTGGGAGCCTCCCAGTGGCTGGGGATCGAGGCTGCAGGCAGCTTCGCAACCCAGCGCTCAACCTCTGCGCCACCAGGGAGGCCCGGGTTGTATAGATTTTAAGGGATATCAGAAAGTTGAGTGTGAAGACAATCAGCTAAATTCAGTAGACAATTGTAATGACAGGCCTAGTACTGAGACGAAAAAGCTGAGTTACAGAAATACACTGGGGAACCACTAGCTCATGTAAGGTAGATGGAACCATAAACATTGATGGAAGATTGCCAAGGAAAAGAATAAGGAACAAAAGAAACCTAAGACTAGAATTTGAAAAAATGAAACATTTAAAGCATGAGCAAAAATAAGAGAGCCCATGAAGGAAACAGAGGACTAGAGTGAGAGGCAGACAGATAATGTAAGAAAGGTACATCACAGAAACTGGAGAGCATTTTAAGGTGGAGAAGGCCAGTGACAAAAGACACAGACAGGCTGAGAAATGTTTATTAAAGAAAAAATTAGGATGTGACTTTGGAAGGGGGCAAAGAAACCCTGTCATAGAACATGACAATAAATGCAAAAACTTGCCTGTAAAGTGAGAAAGAGTGACAGACCAAAATGCAGACGAGCAAGATTTGGTAGACTTATGAGAAATATATTGCAACATTAAAAAAAGAATTTGTCCACTGACTGAATTAAAATGTAAAGACAGTCCAGACTTACTTTAGTTAATAAATCCATAACTTTTATATTTGGGTTATCACATTGTTCTCTCATTTCTGTGAGAGAAAGGGGTTCTAACTAGTAAGAATAGGTGCAATGGAAACAGTAACAATGTGAATGAAGAATGCATGTTTCTCACTTTGCATATTTTACATGTTTGCAAAACTATGTTATCTAGTAAATTGTACTAGGAATTAAAGTATGGAATAATGGTTAATTAGTAACTTACTCTTCTCAGTTTCATAGAAACAATAAAAAGTCATTAAAAAGGATTTTCCTCTTACTACCCATTCTTCGAGTCTACCTTCCTATTCCCCCGCACCTCTGGCCTGCACCCCAGTTATTGTATGCATAAATAAATAAATCTTAAAAAAAATCTTTATGATAAGTTATACCAAAATACTATTTATTTCTTGACACTAAAACTACATTACTTAAAAATAATAACAACAAAATCATACCATAGACCTTTATTGGAGAACCAATACACAAAGTCAGCAGGAAATGTTCTAGGATTTACCAATATCTCTTCATTGCTTTAGATAAGAGTTTAACAACTTCTTATACCTTATTTTGTGGTAAGTTTACTACTGCTCTTGTATTTTAAATATATAGTATACAATTAATGAAACTACTTAATAAAGTTATTCAATAAATATGTACAAATTTTTTGGAAGAATGGAGAAAATTACAATTTAAATAGAACAGCAAGTATTCACAACTAGGAGTAGTTATTAAAGTAACTTTTAAATTACTAGTAGTAACAGAGATCACTCCATGAGTACAGGGACTGTATCTATTTTGCTCTGGTACCTAGCACAATATCTGACCAATAGTAACACAATCAGCATTTGTGATAAACAAATTAATAGAAATTATAACAGCTAATAAAACAAGCTTAAGATGAAAGCACATTGTGCCAAGCATTATATTAAGTACTTCTGATGCGTTCAGCCATCCCATCTTAATAACATAAATATTTTTCAGATGTGGAAATGGAGGCTTAGTAAGGCTAAGCACTTTGTCCAAGATCCCAGTTAGAAGATGATGGAGGAATTTGATTCCCAAACCAATGCTCTTAATCATTATGTTAGAAATAACTGAAACAGATTTTTAGTCAAGTAACAATAAAACTAAAAAGGAAATAAAGACTGTGACAAAACACAGACAGGAAGACCTATTATATGCCAACTACTAAACTAGATACTAGGAATACAAGATAAATCAAGTAAGATTCATGCTGTCGAGGAGTTCATAGTCTAGATATTTGAACAAAAAAATGTAATACAACATGATAATCTCAGTATTAATAAACAAATTGATATGGACACTACACAGATTTGAACTTTTTGTTTATGAGACTTTACATTAGAGTTAATTCACTAGATTTTAAATGTATAAGATGAGAAGAACATTCCAAGAGAAGAACCATAAAGTATGAAGGATCCAAGCATAAATGAAAGATGATTTCCAGAACTGATAAGCTAGAGGACCATGTAAGGGTTAAAAGGTGGGCTTAAGTGGGAAGCATACTGAGACAAGAAAAGAAGGCTAAAGTCCTATATGCCAAATAGAGAAATTCAGATTTGACTTATTATTAAATGGTGGGGGACAGGAAGAGTTCAAAGGTTTTCGAGCATGAAAGTCACATGATCTGGCTGTGTTTTGAAAAGAAAACTAAAGTCCATTATACCTCTAAATCTTTCCATTTCAACATGAAGGAAAAGTTCATGTGCCAGAAACATGAGTTTAATACCTATTTTTTCAAATACAGAGAAACCAAATAAAGGGCCAGATAAAGCCAAATTTAAAAAGCTAACCCTTGAAAGCTGACTATAGCACTGAAGAATAGGTGGGGGGAGAGGGCGAGAACAAAGTGTGGAGGGAGCACAATGGACTATGGTAGTGGACTACCAGTGCTTTGGTGGTAGGCGCACTACAGTAATAACACTATTAGGTTGTTATATTGTAAAACCTATATTCACAAAATAAGAAACATCGAAACATCGATATAAACCAACACCTCATTACAAAAAATTAAAAAGTAACTAAGTCACTTTTCTGCTTACCAGCTTCTTTACTTAATCTTTACAAGCCACATGAGGAATAACATAAGCACTTACAGCAAGAATTGTTGCACAGGTGAAATCAACTAAGTAAGGTATGTCTAATACTTAATATACTTCCTGGTACATAGTAAGTGCTCAATATATGTTCCCTATTATTAATATCACTGAAGTGTAGTGATTGGGAGCACTACTTTTGTAATCAGAGAAAGCTAAGCTAAACTCCTGACTCCTCTTTTTACTATTTTTGTGACAAATTCTTTAACCTCTCTTGGGCTCAATTTTCTAACTATAAAATGAGGGAAATTTGTGGTAAGAATTAAATCAAGTAATATTTTTTAAAAACACACTCTGACAATAATAACAAATACAGAAAGTATGATAAATACAAAGAGGCCTATTGTCCCACTTTATTACCTATGTTATTGGGACATGAAGAAGTTCCCATTTTTCTATTCTTACCAATACTTGGCATTGTCAGACTTCTATCTTTGCCAATTTGCTAGGTATAAAATGATGCTTTGCAATAATGGGCATTTCTCTAGTTATTAGTGAGGTTGGGCATTTTTTCAGCTATTTGTTGATTACTTAGGTTTTCATTTTTAAGAATTGCCCATCCCCTCTCTGTCCATTCCTGTCACTGACTACATTGGCTAGGATATCATTATCTCACTAATCATTGAATTAAAATCCTTTGCACCAAGAGCTGATGAGACTCAACAACAACAAAGAAAATAATCCAGTCAAAAAATGGGCAGAAGAGCTAAAAAGAAACTTCTCTGAAGAGGAAATGCAAATGGCCAACAGGCATATGAAAAAATGTTCAACATCACTTGTAATCAGGGAAATGCAAATCAAAACTACCATGAGATACCATCTTACACCAGTGAGAATGGCACATATTAAAAAAACTAGCAACAACAAATGTTGGCGAGGGTGTGGAGAAAAAGGAACTCTTCTGCACTGTTGGTGGGAGTGCAAACTGGTCCAACCACTATGGAGAGCTGTGTGGAGATTTCTGGACCTACTAAATATAGAGCTTCCATATGATCCAGCAATTCCACTCCTAGGTATTTACCCAAAGGACACAGAAACATCAATTCCAAAGAACACCTGCACCCCTATGTTTATAGCAGCACTATTTACAATAGCTAAGCTTTGGAAACAGCCCAAATGCCCAAAAATAGATGACTGGATCAAGAAGATGTGGTACATATACACCATGGAATATTACTCAGCATTCAAAAAAGATAAACACATGCCATTTGCAGCAACATGGATGGCGCTGGAAGGGATCATGCTCAGCGAAATAAGCCAGAAAGAAAAAGAAAAATACCGGATGGTCTCACTCATAGCAGGAATCTAGAAAACTTAAATAAGGGACCAGGAAAATGAATAACTATAAGAAAGTGAAAATCAAAATCAACAAAAATCTATGAACCAGAGACACTTTTGGGGGGTGGGTGGAGGGAGGGGAGGGATTGGGGTCAAAATGGGGGGTTGAAATTGTATGGGGAATATAAAAATAAAATTTATTATAAAAAAAAAGATATTCTGTAAAAACAAAATCAATTGCCTAAAGAAAATGCAGCCCAAGAAGAGCTAAAGAGACATTTCTCCAAAGAGGAAATGCAAATGGCCAACAGAAATATGAAAAAAAAAAAAAATCCTTTGCACCTATGTTCTCCAAAAAATTTAAGGCTATTACTGGCTCCCTGACGCTCTATCTTTCCTCTCCATATTCCTGGTGCCACATCACTCTCATTCTAAAGATCCAAGCCCACCTTATTCTCTCCCTTAGGCACATCAAGAAAATTTATGGACCTCTATCAGCCACAATACTCTGTTATCTTCCATTTATGCTTGCTGTTAGGCTGGACCTGACCTAATTCCTTGATTCTGATAGTTATCAGAATTTTCTGCCTGGTTCCCTCTTGTTCCCCTCTTGGTGTTCCAAAGGAACTTTTTTATATATTTCTCTTTTTAAATGCTTTATACAACTTTCTTATAACATCATTCTGCAATGTCATTATTCATTCTTTCTGTATTAGTCTGACTTGATTGTAAGCCTCCAAGATCCCTTGTAGTCAGCATAGTTATTCAAATCTATCAAGTATCTAAGAAGGAAGGAAGAGGACAGGAAAATAAGGGTTGATAAACAATCCAGTACTCTGGATTTTTAGGGCTAAGACCATTTGCCCTATCTCCACTCCACTCTCCTCTTCCTACCCCCAATAGGCCAAAAGTACACCTGGGAATGACAGGCATAGGCTTGCCTTGTCCTGTGCTTCACCTCTTAGAAACATCCTTCTGCACTCCCCTGACTTTGATTACTCTAGTGGACTACTACCACCTATTACCTATCGACCAGGTTCACCTAGCATACCCTCCATCTTCCATTTTGTCAAATCTAATTGTACTTCCCTGGAATAGACCAAACCTGTCTCATGTAAGAACCCACAGATTATTCACAGGATAATCTTAAAATACTAATTTCATGTTATTTGCATATTCAAGAAACAACAGATGGTAATGCCTAGAGAAACAAGAGTAAAATGGGGAACCTGGAATTTGAGGTTGGTTCTACATTGTCTATCAGACTTCATTTCCTTCAATTCCTTAACATGAATAATAATATTCTCTATATACTATATTCTCATGATATACACTAATGAGAAATGTCTTTTTTATCCTCCCTCTCAAATATTCTACTTTGTGTTCACATTACCTTCCTCAATCTTAGCTCCTCAAATCAAACACAACTCTTAAGTATCTAAATATCCCTGTAGAAGGTAATAATGCCAACTAATACTTAGGATTAAATTTTCAGATATTATCAAGCCAGTTACCTAGCAAAGTCCTTGATAAACAAGACGATTAAAATAAGAGTTCTGTGTAAGAGCAAAAAAGTAAGGAATACAAATGGAACTAGAGAAGAAGGTCAGTAACGGGGTACCTGTTCACTAGGAGTCAGAGTCCATCAATCACAAGTAAATATAATGGAAATGTATTGGCATACCAATTTTAACTTTGTTTTGTCTCTCATGTGTAAAAAAATTGACAAAGGAATCCTAAATTTTACCAGGTCTTTACCAGCCACTCAAAATACTACCACCAAGGTTTTTTCTTGCTCTCCTAGATCTTAACTACCCTAGCAGTCAACAGAGAATTCATGTGGTCTGTCACCAAGCTCCTAGCTGAAAACAAAGTAATCCGTGGTATGTCTACTCAAAAAAGACTAGTCTTTGGATATAAAAATAGCATCTATTCTGGTCTGTACCCCAGTTCTTGTATAAATAAATAAATCTTTAAAAAAAAAAAAAACAGGGCCTCCCCGGTGGCACAGCGGGTTGAATGATGCACTGTCAAGCTGTTCGCAGCCTCTGCAGCGCAGGTTCAATTCCTGGCCATCCAGGGAGATACCCACATTGCGCAGAAGACCTCTCCTCCTCTCCTGCCTATCCAGCTGCTTCCCTCAGCAGTGTCTTCAGTCTGTCTGCCTGTTCTGCTCCCTTCTCTGTCTCTGGTGAATTCTCTCACCCTCCCACACCTCTGACTGTACCCCTGTTCTTTTATTCATTAAATTAAATTCATAAAACAAATTTTGGTCAAGTATAAATATATTAATCTTAAAAAAAACCACAATGAAATAATATGCAATTATATGCAAATTATATGCAAATTATATGGCAAGCAGCACCCTGCCAGTTAAATACAGATTTTAACTGTGATATGAAAAGATTAAAGCAAGTGTTATTTGCAAACATCTTCTAACTGCCCAAAGTCTTTTTGTAAAGGAACAGACATGCTATACTCTAAATGGTATAACCTAACAAATCTCTTTGTTTTTACAGTGTCATTTGGTCAGCTACTATTCTTGCTTTCAATTCAAGAGCCTAAAAAAATATGACTGTGGGGTGGTATTGTAGTAGGTCTGTATTACAGCATTATATATTAGTAAGAGTAACAATGCCATAGAAATGTAATTTTTACATGGCTTGTTGATCAAATAAAACAATGAAAAGGGAGTATCACTCATTTTCCTTTTTAAATAAATGAGCCATCTGCTAATAAAATTTAAAGTACCAAAACCACTAATAGGAATGAGCTGGAATTCATAAAACAAATTTTGGTCAAGTATAAATTAGCAAATATTGGGATTCTGCAAAGTTGGATGACTGAACTGCTAAGGATACAACAAAACAAGTTTTACCTTTCTTACCTAAATACTCTGTAAAGTTACTCATTCCCACCAAAATAAACAAAACAAAACACACCATTTAATAACAGCAACTCATGAAATATCTAAGACATGGGAAGTGAAAAAACAAAAGGTTTAGTTTCTGTCCTCATAAAATTTACAGTCTTATTGGAAAAAAATGGACTTATTATAAAATACTAATTAATATGGATAGTGTAAAATAAATCTATAGGTTATGAGAACAAAGAACAGATTACACAGGAATAGATTTATTGGATTAGAATGCATCACAGAGCTTGGAGCTTGACTGAGTTAACATGTTATTAATACCAAATGAAGAGATGTCCTCTAAAACAAGTCCCTGGGGGGAAATAATTTAGGCAGTAACAAAGGAACAAAGACTCATCATTTCTCACAAAGATGCCCATCTAACAATTCCTTAGGTTCTAGTAAGCTCATCAGGACGAAAATTCACTGGCAGAAGAAAATTTCCAAACTTTTCACAGCCAATTTCATCACTTTAACAAGACTCTCTGCCCTCTTTCAGTGGCCAACTGAAAACTACCAGGATTTTGTGGATAAAATGAACACAATTTCACCTTCTACTTTTAAAAGGTACTTATCTTTTACAAAAGCATAGGACCAAATATATGTAAACATAGGAGAAAAGAGGTTAAAAAGTAGAGATCACTCTGAAAGGTCCAATATCTGCATCACAGGAGGTCCAGAATAGAAGACAGAGAAAACACAAGGGTTGAAACCACCATCAAGAAAAGTTCCCAAGAAAAACCTTCAAATCATGCATTTCAATAAAGGACAGAACCTGATATACTAGAGGAAAACACACCCATACTAAGGTATATCATCATGAAATTGCTCAATATTAGGGGCAAAGAAAAACTTACAAGTTGCCAAAGTAACAAGAATTATAATAGAATTATAATTCTCAACTGCTACAGTGAAAATTTCAAGGCAAATTAGTTAAACAAAATCGTCAATTCAGAATTCTGTACCCAATTAGGCCATAATTTACATGTGAAGGTAGGATAAAAAATAACAAAAGTTTCAGATACCCAAGATAGGTCTCAAAAATATTATTTCCATGCACCCTTTATTCAGTAAGCTAAGTGAGGGTGTTTCACTAAAATGAGAATAAACAAAAAAGAGATTCGATAAAGCATATGACATAAAAGAGAAGCAAAGAGAATCCCTGGGAAGATTATGAGAGTTGTGAATATAGAGTAATCTATATTACTCGCTATATGATAGTTGTGAGTCTAGAGAGTAGTCAGGCCTAACTGGGACAGAGTAAGAAGTTCCTATAGAGATTTCCCTAAGACAAAGAAATTAAAAGTAGTTGTGTGTGTTAGTAGTTCATTCTTCTTTATTACAGAATAGTGGTCCATCGTATGGATATACCACAGCTGATTTATCCAATCACTGTTTAAAGGACATGTTTTTGGCAACTAAGAGCAAAAAGTGATATAAATATCAAGTATCTGCTTTTGTATGAACATAAATTTTTATTTCTCCATGGTAAATGCTTAGGAATAGGATGGCTAGGTAATACCTATTCATATTCACATACAGTAGGTACATGTTCAATTTTTTTCCCAGAGAAATTGTATCATTCTGTGTCCCTACCAGCAATGTGTAAGAGTTCTAGTAGTTCCACATCCTTATCAGCACTTGGTATTGTCAACAGTTTAACATTTCAAAGGGATGGGCAGTGACAACTCTCCATCATTTTAATTTACATTCCCCTAATGGCTTTTCATGCACTGACTTGCCACTCCATATACTCTTTGACAACCTTTCGTTATTAATTGGATTGTTTTCTTACTGTTGAGTTTTCAGAGTTCTTTACATATTCTTTGCAGGTCACAGCAAAGTTTTCATTTTGATGAAACCCAATGTATCACCTTCTTTTATAAAGCTTGCTTTTGGTATCATGCTAACTGCCTTCATCCAGGTCAAAAAGATTTTTTCCCACTTTTTTTTTGTGAAAGTTTTACAGCTTTATATTTTACATTTAGATTCATGTTAACTTTTAAATTAATTTTTAGGTAATGTGGGTGGTCTAGGTCAAGGTATTTTATCTATTATGGCTGGCCAACTGTTGGAACAACTGGATTAGCCAACATCACTTATTGAAAAGACAGTTCTTCCTCTACTAAGAGGACTTTATGATTTTGTAAAAAAGTAGTGTAATATTGCTGTGGGTCTGCTTTTGGAGGTCTTATTCTATTCCACTGATCTCTATGTATATCCCCTTGCCAATTCCACAGTCTTATTATGGTAGTTTTGTACCTAGTTTTTGTTTTTTTTTAATCATGTAGCTTAATTTTTCCAAAATTTATTTCTCTTTTTCAAAACTGTTTTGGCTATTCTAGGTCTTTGATTTGTCTATAGATCTTAGAATCAGCTTCCCTATAAACACAAACAGTGCTGACTGGTATTTGGTATTAATGTTAAATCTATAGGTCATTTTGGGAAGAATGAGAATCTTTACTATGGTGAATCTTAAAATTCATGACTATGTTCCTCCATTTATTTAAATCTTTGATTTTTTTTTAAAGTCACAATATTATAGTTTTCAGCACAAAGATCTGTTACATTTACACCTAAGTATTTCATTTTGGGAGCACTACTGTAAATGGTCATTTTAAAATTCAGTTTTCAACTGCTTACCCTAGTCTATTAAAATGATTGCTTTTGGGGCCTTCCTGGTGGCGCATAGGTTAATATCTCAGCGCTATCAAGTTATTGCTAGCCACTGCAGCATGAGTTTGATCCCCGGCCAGAAGAGCTAACCCATATGGTGCAGTAGACTTCTCCTGTCTCACCCGCTGCTCCCCTCAGCAGCGTATTTCAATCAATCCACCTGTTCTGCTCCCACTCTGTCTCCAGTGAATCCTTTCACTCCCTGCATCTCTGGCCTATACCCCAGTTCTTGTATGCATAAATTTAAAAAATAAATCTTTAAAATAAATAAAAAATGATTGCTTTTTTGGGTTTCCTTGAATCTCTTGCTAAGTCATTTTAGGAATTTTTTTTTGTGAATTCCTTGGGATTTTCTACATATACCATACCATCATGTCATATACAAATAGGAACAATTTTATTTCTTCCTCCAACCTATATATCATTATTTCTTCAAATATTTTTGCTGCATCACATTCGTTTTCTTCTCAATCTGTCTCTGATGACATAAATGTTTCACCTTGTGATATTGTGATACTATCTCTTAGATCCCTGAGACTCTGTGTATTTATTTATTATCTGTCAAGTCCACTCTGCTATTGAGCCCATCCAGTGAGTTTTTCGTTTCTATTGCTTTATTTCTCAGTTCTAAAATTTCCAGTTAGTTCTTCTTTATGTCTTCTATTTCTTTGTTGAGACTTCCTATCTTCCTGTTCATTCCTGGAACATGATCAAAAGAGCTGATTTAAAGTCTCTTTGAGATAATTTTAACATCTGTGTGATCTTGGCACTGGCCTCGGCATCTGTGTTCTCTATTTTCCCATGTGAATGAAAGTATTCTGGGTATTTTTTAAGGTAAGTGATTTTAGATTGTACTCTGGGCATTCTGGATATTATGTTAAGGGGCTGAGTCTTATTTTAAGTTCCTTGAGAATGTCAGTGTTTTAGCCAATAACTGAACCAGATGGGTTAACACTTCAAGCTCTGAGCAGTCTTCTGTGGGTTCTATTTCCAATTTTAATTCAGTTTGCAATGACTTTGCAGTCATACTGAATATGTTTCATAACTGCCCCTGCAGTTTTCAGTCTGGAACTTGGGGGTGGTCAATCTCATAATTCAGTTCTTGTTTATGTATGCTGTATAGGATGATCAGATTTATGCATACACAGCTCAGAAGTCCATAAGCAACTTTAAGCAGTTAATTCCCAAGCTCCTCACTGTACTGCTTTCAGCAGCCTAGGGTTCCCCTTTTCCAGCCTCTCAGAAGAAAGCCGAGGCTTCATTAACACCACTCTGCAGTATACTTCTCATGACTGAGCCCACAGCAGGGCCAAGCAACAGAAGAGCAGAGGGAGCAAAAAAGCAATGGGATTTGCCCCATTCTCTTGAAACCATAGCTCCTCCAATCTGAGAGGAAGGTTCCCCTCCCTCTGAGATTCAGACCTCCATGAGGCTAAGGCCTCATAGCCTCACTGAGGCTTGAGGCCTGGGGAACAAGAAAATGAAAAAGAAGAAGAAAAAAAGAGAAAGATGTAGGACTGCCACATTTTCTCTGAATATTAGGAGACCCCTTTCCTGTTCCTTGAGCCAGAACTAGAGGATGTTCCTGGTCCTTTTTCTGTCCATGTTAATGACCACTTTCAAGTTTCAGGTTACATTAAGTTCAGGCTGGGGCATACCGGAAGAAAAAAATGGTAAACTCACCGCCGCTTCAGTGGTACTTTGAATTCTGGTCTTCTTCCCCAATCTGCCTCCTACTATTTACTTTTCAGAGTCCTCAAATAGCCACTCCAAGCATTCTGTCCAGGTTTTATAGCTGCATTCAGTGGAAGAGACAGGGTGAAGTGTGCTTACTCCATTTATCTGGAACCAGAACCTGGACTATTGTTTTTCATAACAACTTTGTAGAACTGACTGATTATTTAAACTATTTTTATAACTCTGATCATAAGAAATTAAAAATAAATCCTATAATAATCTTATTGAGGGAAAGGGAACAAGCAAGCTAGTGGGATCATTTTTTTAAGTATATATGTATATTTTAGATATTATATGCTTAGGAAAAAAGTGAAGTTCCTAATTGTATTTTGCTTTATTTGTTTAAATTTTTATTTACCTGTGGAATTTTATAAAAACTAGAATTGTTGTAAAGTTTTAAAAAGAAGAAAAAATAAAGTTATCCCAAATTATGAAGACAGAGGAAGCAGACAACAGATGAGAGGGCATAAACTATTTAAGAAATTAAGTTCAGAATGACTCAACAGTTTCAAAGAAAGAGATCAGAGACGAACAGAGGGTCAATTCAAGGTCTTATATGCCATGTTAAGGTGGTGGACTTTATCTGAGAAAAAGGAAGCCCTGAAGCGTTTTGAGCAAAGGCTGGGGAGTGACATTATCCAGCTGTTATGTTTGAAGGATTATTCCTGTTGCAGAACATAAAATTGCAAGGAGCATGAATCTTACCATCTAAATCTAGGGGTCTCATCAAGTTGCAGAGTTGTTTAGAGAATGAGCCACACATTATTAGGGGAGTCAGGTAAGTAAGGGAAGGAGATTTTAAACACGCATACATACCCACATATATAATCATGGACTATATTAATATATATAGGTGTGGACAGATTATAACATTTATCACATATTTCCAGGAATAAAAACACAAGAAACCAGTTAACCATGGTTAACTTTGGAGGAGGGTGAAGGGCTAAGAGAAAGCAAACATTTGTTTTTCATTTATTCTTTTGTTCGATTTTTAAATATTTTTCTATTAACATTTACATCTGTAAGAAGTGTTGTAAAAAAAGAAAAATGGAGTTCTTACACACAAACTACATTTAAAATAGATACAAGATATTAAAATAAGTACAGAGTCTAGCATTTAGTAACAGTGTTCTATCTAGCATATAGTAAACATTCACACACTGTTACAGATCTCCCCACAGATATTACAAATCATTTAAAGTAAGTTTATAACAACTTTCTAATTACATTATGCTACAATATATTGTACTCATTTACCATGGATTTTCAAGCACACAGAAATTTAAAAAAGATAAAGAGTAAGAATAAATGTTGAAGGTAGTTATAACTGCCATTTTCACAATGAAAGAAATGTTAGCATATTATTTTTAATTTCTTAAGAACCAAAAGGTCTAAAGGGAAAAAGTAAAAGATTCTTTACTTTCCTCTAATACCCAAATTAACCATTCCCTATGGCTTCTTGAGTTCTGTATTCCAGACTTTGTTTCTATATATGATATATGAAACATAAATTTATGTCCATTTGTGTTTAAAAAGACACTCATGCATATCTTTTATTCTTTCAAGAAAATGAATCTCTGTTCATTAAAATAATATAAATCTACTCTATTTCCTACGTGTCAATTTTCTAAACCCAAACAGAATGACTAGACAAATCCCCAAGTTGGCAGATAATGCTGTCTTCCAAGTATGAAATGTTAAAAAGACATATTCAACAGGTTAAATATTCAGAGATTTCCTAACACCCTTTGATGGAAGATACGAACCTTAACAAGGGCAAGAAAGAGTTACTTAAAGTGGAAAAATACACAGGTTGAAAACACAAAAAGGCAGAGGATAGGTGTATAAAAGGTTAGAGGATATAATGAGGAGTAAGGGTATCCCTAATCTCTTGGGTCCCAGAGTACTACTACTACGTTGTCACACAAGATCTTCTAACATCTTTTAACAGATAAGCATTAATGATGATAAGCAATGTCAGAGAAACTTTCATACACAATCTTCTACACTGGATAGATCAGTGGTCTAATCCAGAAACTACATATTTCTTATATTCTTATGACTGGGGTAAGGAAGTAATCATACTTTGCAGCAGTAGCTGGAGACTTCAAGGAGGGAAGGCAGAAGAGATGGAGTTGCTCTCCTGTAACAGTAACCCTTCTTCCCAACTCTCAGCTTGTGCTCTGCAGCCTACAAAGCAAAAATAAAATCCAGGACCAATATTTCAGGGTAAAAAAAAAAGGCCCCTAAAATTAAAAAAAAAATTACTTCCTCTTTATAGGCTATGATAAAAATGTCATTTTCCCCTGCACTTATATGGGATAAGACAAGACCAATTATTTCAACTGAGAATAATAAAATTTCTTGGCTACCAAACTATAGTATTTACTCTATTGCTTCTTGATACTAATAGGATACTCACTTGCTTTTAGAGGATCACTACAAAAACTTTTAAATAATGAAATAATCCTTTAATTACCTTCTCATGTCTCATGTAAGGTAATATGTAAGAAGAAAAAACAAAGTTTTACTCAAGTTGATACTTTGAAAAAGCACAGGAAGAGATAGGATTTAACAAACACTGAACACAAAGTATTAGTGAGGAAACTGATCTACAGAATAATTTTAAAGAAAAACTTCTTATGCTTAAGTATATATTTATATGCCAACTGGTAGAAAAGTAAACAAAATAAAAACTTTTAACGATCCTAAGAAGACTTCCTTCGATAAAAAGACAAACAGTATGGATTACAGTAATATTATGATACTCTGAATTCCCAAGCCATTAAACTCAGCCATTAAGTCATTATATTCAAGCCAAAAAACACCTAAACCAAATATATGTCATTTTTCTAGAAAATCAGAGAGACTATCTTTTATTATAACGAAGAACAAAATTTCCAGATAATACAGCTTTGAGGCTATGAATTGTAGTCATTCCAAAGGTAACTTGATCATCATTAGTAGCACTGTTTAGTAAATTGCTCTAAAATCTCAGTATACCTTTCTTACAAAAAAATTCAATGAGGGCCTCCCCCGTGGCGCAGCGGTTGAGCGCTGGGTTGCGAAGCTGCCCGCGGCCTCTGCGGCGCCAGTTCGATCCCCGGCTGCTCCCCAGCCACCAGAGGAGGGTCCCACATGGCGCGCAGACCTCTCCTGCCGCCCGCTGCTCCCCTCAGCAGTGTACTTCGGTCCTTCTGCCTGCTCTGCTCCCCGCTCTGGCTCTGGTGAATTCTCTCACCCTCCCGCGCTTCTGACTGTACCCAGTGCATGTATAAACAAAACAAAACAAAACAAATAAATAAATAAAACATGCCTCTATTAAAAAAAAAAAAATTTCAATGAATTTTATTAAGAAAATAACCAGAAATAGATGACTTCTTATCCTATTCTCCAATTCCCATTTACAAATGTATGCTTATCAATGAACAAAGCTACTTTGTGTTATTCATTTCACCACTGAGTTTATTACAACCATCAAAATTAAATGTACAGAGAGTCCCTAACTTATATGATGGTGCAAGTTAAGATTTTTTACCTTACAGTGGTGTGAAAGGGATATGCATTCAGTAGAAATTGGTACTATGGTCTCTTGACACTGGGTAGTGGCAGTAAGCAGCAGTTCCCATTTTCAATTTAGAGTATTTTTTTTTAAAGATTTATTTATTTATTCATACAAGAACTGGGGTACAGGCTGAGGTGTGGGGGATGAGAAGATTCACCAGAGACAGAGTGGGAAACAGAACAGGCAGAGTGACTGAAATACACTGCTGAGGGAGCAGCGGGCAATCAGGAGAGGTCTGCTGTGCCATGTTGGTAGCCACCTGGCCGGTGCTCAAACTTGTGCAGCAACTGCGGATAGCTTCATAGGTTGTGTCTTAACCCTTGCACCACCAGGGAGGCCCCTCAACTTAGAATATTTTTAATTTACCATGGGTTTATTGGGATGTAACCTCATTAGAGGTTAAGGAAGATCTGCACATAATTCCTGTCTGTTAAGATGCTTTCAATTTAAAAGAGAGCACAGATGTATTTTAAAAAATGAAACAATGCAAATAATTTGAAAAATGTGTATGAGAATAAAGCAGGCAAAATCGAGTACTTATTAAAACCTATTGAGACAAATTTGTTGGGTCAACAGTAATTAGTGCCCTAGTGCTCACATTGCAGTTTTGATTGTTTCTCAAAACAGGAGTCCTTGGAGAAATAGGGTGACTGATTCTAGTTATGGCTCAGGGAAAGTTCAAGGTAAGTTTAAAATATATTGCTGTGTGAAAAAGCAAGGAGATAGGTCGAAAGACAGAACTAACTTGAAAGGGTTTATACTAGTCAAAGTTGTAAAAACGTGAGCATTGAAAGAATGACTCCTAAAATAAAATATAAAAATCCATGAGTTCATAGTGTTACTTAAAGCAAACAAATGCAAACAACTTACTAGTCCCACAAGGGCACATATTATTATGAAAACTGGGAAGAAAAATGAAGCCTTTACCTATCCTTTTTACAATCACTATATTTCAAGGGGCACAAACAATCTATTTTGCAGGAAAAATCCAGTTAAGAAACTTCAAAGGAATAAAAGAATTAGAAAAATTATCATTGCAATCCCTAAGGGGAACAGAGGATCTAGACAATGTATCCTAGCCAAAAACAGTAACAAAATGAATTTCATCAAAAGCCTCTAGATGCAAACTACCAATTCATAGGAAATAGAACATGTTTTTTAAAAAAAAAAGATTTATTTATTTATTTTTTATAATAAATTTTATTTTTATATTCCCCATATAATTGCAACCCCCTTATTTTGACCCCAATCCCTCCCCTCCCACCCCCTAAGCCCCACAGAGTGTCTATGGTTCATAGTTTTTTGTTGATTTTGATTTTCACTTTCTTATAGTTATTCATTTTCCTGGTCCCTTATTTAAGTTTTCTAGATCCTGCTATGAGTGAGACCATCCGGTCTTTTTCTTTTTCTTTCTGGCTTATTTCGCTGAGCATGATCCCTTCCAGCGCCATCCATGTTGCTGCAAATTGCATGTGTTTATCTTTTTTGAATGCTGAGTAATATTCCGTGGTATATATGGACCACATCTTCTTGATCCAGTCATCTATTTTTGGGCATTTGGGTTGTTTCCAAAGCTTAGCTATTGTAAACAGTGCTGCTATAAACATAGGGGTGCAGGTGCTCTTTGGAATTGATGTTTCTGTGTCCTTTGGGTAAATACCTAGGAGTGGAATTGCTGGATCATATGGAAGTTCTATGTTTAATAGGTCCAGAAATCTCCACACAGCTCTCCATAGTGGTTGGACCAGTTTGCACTCCCACCAACAGTGCAGGAGAGTTCCTTTTTCTCCACAACCTCGCCAACATTTGTTGTTGCTAGTTTTTTTAATATGTGCCATTCTCACTGGTGTAAGATGGTATCTCATGGTAGTTTTGATTTGCATTTCCCTGATTACAAGTGATGTTGAACATTTTTTCATATGCCTGTTGGCCATTTGCATTTCCTCTTCAGAGAAGTTTCTTTTTAGCTCTTCTGCCCATTTTTTGACTGGATTATTTTCTTTGTTGTTGTTGAGTCTCATCAGCTCTTTGCAGATTTTTGTGATCAGTCCTTTATCATTAGTGTTGTGTGCAAAAATGTTCTCCCAGTTGGTGGGGTTTCTCTTTGTTTTTGTTATTGTCTATTTTGCTGTGCAGAAGCTCTTTAATTTGATGTAGTCCCAGCTGTTTATCTTTGCCTTCACTATCATTGCTTTGGGTGATGTGTCTGTAAAGATGTCTTTGATGTGAATATCACGTAGTGTTTCGCCTATCTTTCCTTCTATGTATTTTATGGTTTCAGGTCTTATGTCTAGTTCTTTAATCCATTTTGAGTTGATTTTGTGTATGGTGTGCGGTAGTGGTCAAGCTTCATTCTTTTGCATGTAGCGACCAGTTTTCCCAGCACCATTTATTGAACAAACTTTCTTTGCTCCAATGCATAGTCTTTTGCTCCTTTGTCAAAGATTAGTTGACCATAAATCTGTGGGTTTATTTCTGGATTTTCTATTCGATTCCATTGGTCTGTATGTCTGTTCTTGTTCCAATACCATGCAGTTTTGATGATTATGGCTTTGTAGTATAGTTTGAAGTCTGGGAGTGTGATGCCTCCATTCCCTTCTTTTTTTTTCAGGAGAGCTTTGGCTATTCGGGGTTTTTGGTGATTCCATATGAATTCCATCAATAATTACTCTATTTCTTTGAAGAATGACATTGAATTTGATTGAATAGCATTGAATCTGTATATTGCTTTTGGTAGGATGGCCATTTTAATAATGTTTATTCTAGAAGAACATGTTTAAAAAAAAAAATCACAAGGATGGAGTCAGTCAAATCCAAAAATTGGACTTCGTATTTTTAAATTTTTTTTTAAGCACTTATTTTTTTTTTTTTCCTCTTTTTTATTTTTGTATATTATATTTTTATTTTTTTGACATCATTGTTCATTTTTAAACAATATCTGCTCCCACCCCCCTCAGGTGTAGTCCCATAGAGTTTCCTTCACCAATGCACCCGTGCACCGTGCACCACAGGTCCACTGCTCTCCCTTCCCCCTTCTCATCCCTCTACCTTCTCCTCCCCTGCAGCATTGTCTCTGATTTATAATTGTCTGTTTTGTGTGTTTTTGTACTGTTATAATTTTTTTACACTGATGTCTAAAAGGGCAGCCTCCTACCCTCCCTCTCCCAAAAAAAAAAAAAAAAGTAGGGGAGGGATAATCTTATAGTTGAGAGACTTAAAAAACAATGTCAACCAAAAGCAAGGCACCTGCCATGTATATGAATCTGATTTGAATAAGCCAAATGTAAAGTATTATCTTTGAGGCAAGGAGATAAATTAAATACTAGCTAGATACTAGTGGTACTGGTATTAATACTATTGTTTTTATGTTTTTTTTTTTTAAAAAAAAGCAGTGTATGTTATGAACTTTAGTTATAAGTTATGAACTTTAGTTATAAGTTATGAACTTTAGTAATAAATAATATAGCAATATTGTTTCATTCTATTTAACAAATTTATCATACTAATGCAAGAATATTTAATAGAACAGTAGGTGGGGTATATGCTCAACTTTTTTGTAAACTTAAAATGGTTCTGAAAATCGAATAATAAAAAGAAAACCTGAAACAAAACATGGGTTTCCTCTCTAATCCATTCTTAAAACTGGTCACCAGATGTGTCCATGGCCTTACTATTTCACTTTCTCAGTAATACAAATCCCCCACATTTTCTAATGTTTATCATAAACTACCTCTAATATGTTCTCATATCACCATTCTATGGGGAAGGTGGTTGTTTTGTTTTTCGGGTTTTGTTGTGTGGTGTGTGTGAGGGGTAACTGATTCAGCCTTTCTATGGCTTAAAAGATACATTTCAGTGGATTCACAAAAATCATCAATATCAACCAAGCTCTTATAGGCAAGTTAATGTCGTCAAATTTTGACACATTCCCAAACAACCCCCACTTCAATTCCACAGATTCTTAACTGACTGGTAATTCACCAATTAGTGAAATAAAGAATATTTTCATTAAAAAAGAAATTCTTATCTGATAGAATATATACAGAAGTACATATACAGATATATACAGAAGTTATAGATGATATGATGTCTAAGACTTTTTTTCAAATACTCTAGGCAAAGTAGAAAAAACGCTGAAGGAGTAGGACAGTAATGTAACAAGACTGGCTAACTTCAGATATTTACTGAATGTATTGGACACATGAATGTTCATTATACAGCTCTGTTTTTTCATATCTTGAAAGCTTTCATAATAAAAATTTAGATAAAGAAAACTTAAGATTTGCCTATTTCACTACAGGAAATATGGAGATGTGTCAAACTTTGTTAACAATGGAATGGAAACTTAACTTTTTGCAAATTACTGATGGTAGTAGGTTCCTGAATTACTGAAGAATTACTAGTGATCATAATTGAAATCATGGAACAAAAGGTTTTTTTTTCCTCTTAACCATTGCTGCAAATGAATTATATTTCTTAAAAAAAGAATTTTTAAAAAGTGTGGTAAGCTGAGATATAGCTCAAGAGATCAGGAAAATAAAGAAGTGAAGATAGGCAGAATGACACTAGAAAACATTTACTAAAAATGAGAGCGAGAGAAAAAAAATGTAAAAGATAAGGAGACAATTATCTCCTTTGTAAAGAGTTTAAGCAAATAAATTGAAAATCAAGGGTTTGAAGACAGTTTAGTCACAAATGGAGAAAAGGGAAAGACAAATGGTTATTTAAATGTATCTCTGGGGCCTCCCAGGGTGGCGCAGCAGTTGAGTGCTGGGTTGCGAGGCAGCCCACAGCCTCTGCAGCACCAATTTGATCCCGGGCCACCAGCGAGGGTCCCCCCAACACACACAAAAATAAATATATAAATAAAAAGTGAAAAACATGGTTAGTTTTTAAAATAAAAAATAAAAAATAAATGTATCTCTGAAAAGTGATATTAATAAAAGAAAAATCTTAGAATAGTAAGTTTTTATGATTCTATTTTCTGTGGACACTTCAGGTATAATAGCTGAATATAGGAGAATGCTACCTAAACAAGCTTATAGATGATGGTTTACTTTAGAAGTGACTAAAACTTTCAAGCACATTTGTACAAATCAAATACAATTCAAGAGAGAATTGCAATACATCTGCACTAGTTCAAAGAAATGTGAAAAGAGAACATAGAGAGGGTCGGAAGGAAAGATGGGCTAAAATGATAAAGCATTCACACTTTAGACCTATAACAAAGGAACATTAACAATGAGAGTTATACATGAACTGAGGAAATCTAGGGTTGTTAAATACAGGAAAGAGAGAAAATTAAGAACTAATGTAAACGACATAAAAATTTTGAAAAGGTGGGTTACTTTTCTTCCAGGAACAACCCTTAGGGTTCAGGCAAAATTCATCAAAAAATATCTTTTCCTTCTACCAGCTATCAATTTAAAACCAGCCAATCCTATGAAAAAGTTTTTAGCCTCTGGTTATATACCTTTTCCACACAAATTTAGCCTTTTGGGGATATTGTTATAGGACAGGGAGAGGGGCAGCCCAAACCCCGCAAACCTGCCTATCCTAAATGGGTTCTGCCATCCGCCACATCAACACAAAACATCTGAGACTTTAATGGGAAGGAACTTTAATAAAACTAGGAAACAATACAGGTAAGGCAAAGAGTCTAGTTTTTAAATGAAGCACCCAAAGTTACCCGTCCCCTCGTGGGTAAAAGTCCATCCATATGGGAATGGCCCAGAGCAAGGCCCCAAAGCCTGCCACAAGTCTAAAGCATCTTCCAGTGGGGACCCACAGAAAAGGGTCACAAACAACCAGACAAGCCCGGAAGGAAAAGAGCAAAATCAACATCAAGATAAAAGCTGCCATGGTCACCTCCCCATGGGTCTCACCCACATCTGTGTCACCCAGTCCACGACCAAAGACAAGCGCAGTTTTTCACATGTCTCTAGGATCCATGTGCCTCCTCCAGGTCTCCTTCTAACTCCATCCTGCTTCCTTCCTTCCTCAGTCTCCTCTGCAGCTTCTCCTCTCCCTGCTCAGCTCCACCCTCCCTGGGTGGGGTAGGGAACCTCCCCGTTTCCTGGGGACCACCCTGTTACAATATCACTGAATGAAAAGTCACTATGCCAGGAGGAAGGCGAGAGCAGTTCAGTCCCATAAGTTACACTATCAGATGTAAGTATATAGAAGGCATAAATTAGGAGCCAAGAAAAGATTGTCAAGGACTGCCTCACTGAAATATAGACCAGAACATAGAAACCTATTTATTTTTGAAAAGTAAAAGGTTCTGAGAAATAGGATGTCATGTGGTTTAAAAGTTGGTAGAAAAAAATGTTTTAGGTGAGAGTAAGATAAAACAGAAAGGAGAGTTAGCATACAAGGGTCTTGGATTCAACCATTAAAAGGTACTACAGCAATCTTCAAGTTTCATTATGTAGAATCCTGGTTAAGTCATGGCTAAAACAGGCAGGAAAACCTAATTAAAGGACCACAGAGATGTATCCTGCCTCACCTGAAAGCATATCTTCAGGGCCAAATTGAAGACAAATAGGTGAAACAATACTTTCTAGGTCAAGTTGATACTGATCCTTTAAAACAGACCTCCTAAGATCTGTGCAACCCAAGAAGAAGTAGGTCTGGCTACATCTGCTTGTAGCCTCTATGCTACTGTGCAAAGGAACAGTACAAAACAAATAAGAGAAAAGAGCATATCACATTTACTTTCATTTTTTCTTCTCCAATTAGTTCATTCTTTCTTCTCTAACTATTCACGTTTTCTAGTAGTGACAAGATGCATGATCTATTAATTGTCTTTCTCATTTCCTATGTTTCAGGAAAGCTAGATTTGGGCTAAAAATAACTACTAAATGGAGCTACAATTTTGTTAACAGCGTGCTGTAATCAAATGAGCCAAATGGTAGAGAACTTGGATAATCAGAAAGTTTAAGGGCAAAGGACAATTAAAATAATAGACTTTGCAGGAACATATAATAAACATTTCATTTACGTAATAGGAATCAATGTACTAGAATTCTAAACACATCAGGGACTCACAAAGTACATTCACACTAGAGACTATATAGCCATAAATTTGAGGGTCCTACGCTACAAAGCATTTTTCTCTTTATCTGTCCATCAACTATAGTTATTTCCACTAATGACAGCAATTTCTTTTGCTCTAAATGTTACTACTAAATTCCTTCAGATATTAATGAATGTCCCATAACAAAACAACCTCCTAGAAATTAACAAGATCATTTAATGTGTTAATCATCCCTTTTTAATTGATTCAGATCAAATATTAAATATCAGCAATATCAAATTATATCATTAAACTAAAAATATAAAGATGAATACAAATTAGCAATGGATTCAGAGTTTTACATCACTGGATTGATGTCAGAGGAAAAAAGGTATCCCTTTAGTAAAAAAAACAAGAATCTAAGTAGTAAAATGAATTTCAACTATGACGAGAGCCAGAAAGAGTTCTTCTATGAAATTGAAATTAATGAACTCAACATATATCAAACAGTATTATTTTTAATTCAAACAGTATTATTTTTAATTCATTCTGCAGTGTGATTTGAAGACATCTCTTCCTTAATGTGATTAAAGCATGTTAAATATCCAAAGAGATAAGTAGAAAGAACTCAAAGGTATTTATGTCAATTAAAAAAAAAACGCTTTCTAAAGCAGACTTTCAATTAATTCACTCTCTCTCATTCCTACTCACCATGAAAAGGAATACCCAAAGTCTAATTATTCTAAGCAATAAACATTTCTACTTCTACTAGCTAGTAATAACATTTCCAAGAGAAAATGCTCAGTGTGTTTATACTAAGCTAATACCAAGTATTCAATTAATAGAGAATACAATTGAGTTTCAGAAAGATAACAATAAATAATAAACCATTTGTTGTATCATACAAAACAGCTTACCTTGTAGTTTTTTCAATACAGCAACCTCCATTTTCAGAACTTGCTTCGGTTGTTGAGCTGATTCCACCTTCAGTGCAACATTTTCCCTGGTAAGCATGTCCAAGGCATCGTAAATTTCTCCAAAGCCCCCACCCCCAATCTTCCTCAACTGCACAAGAAATAAAATAAGAATATACACAAAAAAATTACTAGAAGATTCTAACTGGAAACCATTCATCTCATATATAATTTTACTATCCCTATTTTATGATAAAATATCTCACTATTGATAAATATACACATGCCAAGAAGAAATCAAAGTCCTAGAAATAACATCATTTGCCCACAAAAAAGTGATGGAATTATTTCATCCACAAACAATTTGGTCTACATACAACATCAGAGACGTAACAAAAATACAGTATTTGAAATCTTCACTCCTCACAATATCCCTCAACAATCAGATTTATTATTTTAATTCTAAGGGAATCATTTGCAGATTTCCCAAACAATGAAATCTTTTTTGCCAGTTGAAATCTTATCTGGAACTAATATAATTGAAATGTGTACATGGGAAGGATGAAGGTAGGAGCAGGCAGCCAGAGACCAACCCTCACCACCACTTAAGCCTCTTCTCTGAGGCATCTAACAAGATCTACAGAGCAGGCAAAAAGTTCCTATTCTAAACAACCCCAGCTTTTCACTATATATTTATATGCTAAAATAAGAGTAAACCAGGATCAAATCAAACACTTTCATCAAACAATATTCTTCCTGATAAAATGTATTAGCTAAACTGGAAAATATCAGCATCTTTGAGTATTATAAGCAAATACTAAAGAGTTAGTGACAACTGCATCTGTAGGGCTATGAAAAACTAGGGTGGTAGGTGATATATTCAATACTTTTTACAAGATAAAGCATGAAATTAACATTGTCTATTTCCTGACACTATCACATTATCAAACACCTAGGATGTGAATTAGTGTAAGAAGTCATAGGATCCTAAATTCTAATCACCCAAGAAAGCCTATGTCAAGTCCTACTTCTTTCTCTACTGGGTCTGTGCTGATTACAGCATTTGGGCTGATTCTTTATTTTCTGAATTTCTTCTTTTTTTAAGATTTATTTATTTATGCATACAAGAACTGGGGTACAGGCCAGAGGTGCGGGGGGTGAGAGGATTCACCAGAGACAGAGTGACCCAGGCAGACTGACTGAAATACACTGCTGAGGGGAGCAGCGGGCAAGACAGGAGAGGTCTGCTGCATCGTGTGGGTTGCTCCCTGGCCGGGGATCGAACTTGTGCTGCAGTGGCTGTGGACAGCTTCATAGGTTGCATCTTAACCCCTTGTGCCACCAGGGAGGCCCTAGTTTCTGAATTTCTATAGGAATTATTTGCCTTATCGATTAATCAATTTATTAGACTAACTAGCTCAGATCATTGAATCAGTATTTCTTTTAAACTTCTTAGGTTATTTAACTTACCACTGTTAATGTCCTAGCCCCTACTGTGAAATTAAGCTTCTTCAAAGAGAAATTCTATTTTTGCCTCCCTCCCTTCCACCCTCCCCATACATTTGGCAAAGTAGCAACTAGATAGTTACCTATTGCTAGGTAACTATTACTTTGTATATATGAGCTATAATTTTTCTTTATTTTGGTTTGGTGATGGAAAGAAAAAGATACAATGAGGAAATCCTGGAAGAGCTTGGGGTTTAAAAACAGTTCCAGAACTTAATGTCCACTAAGTAAATTACTCTTTGATGAACCCCAACTGGTATTTATGATGTTTATATTGTGATCATTAAACAAAACCTAGTGTAACTTAAACTCAAATAACACCAAAGGACTACTGTTAATTATGGACTGTGAGGTTGGTTGTTTCACCTCACAGAAAATCGTCCCAATTAACAGAGCAAAAATTCTAGGCTGGTGTAAATGATTTTGCTCCTTAGTCTATTTCTATGTCATCTAAACAATACAGTAGATTATTAATTTTTTAATTGAGTTTTTATTAATCTTGACAAAACCTGAAAACGATATCAATGCTTATGAAGCAAAGAGACAGAGGCAGTTCAGTATAACTGCAGAATGCTGATTAGGGAAAGGATACAAATTAAGTTCTGTAGCAAACAGTATTTTCTAAAGATGATCACAATATCCACTCCCCTTTTGCTCTTCAATATGATCTTGCCACTCCCCTATCAAGAATTAGAGCTCATTTCCCCAGTCCCTTAAATTTTGGGTGGAATGTATAAGTATTTTAACAAACAGAACATGACAAAGCAACACTGAAAATAGACTTTAACTAGTTTCATAGATTGCGTCCCTCAAGAGTAAATCATCATGTAAATAGTGTGACCATTCTGAGGAGTCATTGACTAAAAGAGGTCTTAGAAATGAGCTGGGGGCCTCCCTGGTGGCGCAGCAGGTTGAGCGCTGCACTGTGAAGCTGTCTGCATTCTTTGCAGCGCAGGTTCAATTCCCAGCCAGCCAGGGAGAAACCCACATGGCGCGGCAGACCTCTCCTGCCTCGCCCGCTGCTCCCCTCAGCAGTGTCTTCGGTCCGTCTGCCTGTTCTGCTCCCCACTCTGTCTCTGGTGAACCCTCCCGCACCTCTGACTGTACCCCAGTTCTTGTATAAATAAATAAATATTTTTTTAAAAAAAAGAAAATGAGCTTGGGAGGGGTGGGGAAAGGGGGAGATAGAGAAAGAACTAAGGAACCCCAAGACACCAAACAAGTCCTTTGGAAGTAGGTCCTACAACCCAACCAACCCTGATAATGCCACATGGATGAGACAAAGCACCTAAGTGAACTCTTCTCAAATGCCTAATCCACAAAAGTTTTAAGCCTCTAATTTTTGATGCAGTTACATAACAGTAGATAACCAAAACACCATCAACAATGAACCTGTATTTTCTTACTAAAAATGCCACTATGCCTCCCAAATTCTGGAGAAAGTTCACATATATATTAATTCTTATCATCAGTATAGAACAAACTTATCAGGCATAGCTTCATTTGTTACCTTTTGAAATGTCTACCAGAGAATAACCAACCTTTATTATAGCATTTAATATAGAGTTCTCACCAAAGCAATACTCATGCCTACTTATATAAAAGATTACCAATTGTTAGAACTTCCTATACCAGTCCATAATGATAACATGGTTCTTATATTTACTCAAGTAATTTTTCAAAGCATACTTATTTGTCTAATCAGTAAAACACACTGTGCCATAGAAACACAATTTGTGTTCCTAAAGGAAGAATCTTCTTTTTTCCAATCTGTTGACAGATTAAGGAAACCACTAAAATAGCTTTGCCCAATCTGCTAATGGAACAAATATTTAGTTAACAAAAGAATGCATAACAATATATTTAAATATATCCAAAACAAAAACAGATCCTTTAGAAGGAAGTGAGATGTCCAGAAAGAGGGGTCTCAACAGGAACCAAATCAGCTGGCAACTTGATCTTGGATTTCCCACCTCCAGAACTATGATAAATATCTGTTATTTAAGTCTCCCCCTTACCCCTGTCCCCCAAAAAAGAGGACAGCTGGCAGATTCAAAGTCAAGGAAGTCATCAAAAGACTATTAGAAGATGGAAAGGAGCCTAAAAAATAATAGAAACATACGTAATACCAACCAATTGGAGAACCTAGACTTCAATTGGATTTTGACACAAGCCATTAAAAATAACTTACAAAACAATCAGGAAAATGTAAGAACTGGAAAATATTAAATACAAACGAATTATTACTTTTTAGGTATAATAAAATTATTATTATATTTTAGAAAGACGTCTTTATCTTTAGGGTCTCCTGGTGGTGCAAGCAGTTGAGCAAAGTGCTATGAAGCTTTCCACAGCTTCTGCATTGAGGGTTTGATCCCGGCCGGCCAGGGAGATACCCACATGGCACAGCAGACCTCTCCTGTCTCGCCCACTGCTCCCCTCAGCAGTGTATTTCAGTCTGCCTATTTTGTTCCCCACTCTGTCTCTGGTGAATCCTTTCACCCACCCACCCCCACCTCTGGCCTGTATCCCAGTTCTTTGTTCTTTCCCTAAGTATACTTTTATTTACCTTAGTCAATAGTATTAGCTATCAGAGGTTAGGAAATTCAATACAAAAGAAATTTAGTACAAAAGAAGCAAGGATAAGAACTAGAATATGGGGCCTCCCTGATGGCACAAGGGGTTAAGACACAGCCTATGAAGCTATCTGCAGCAGCCACTGAAACATGAGTTCAATCCCCAGCCAGGAAGGTGACCCACATTGCACAGCAGACCTCTTCTGACTCACCTGCTGCTCCCCTCAGCAGTGTATTTCAGTCAGTCTGCCTGTTCTATTTCCCACTCTGTCTCTGGTGAATCCTCTCACACACCCCTCCCCTCTGGCCTGTACCCTAGTTCTTGTATGCATAAATAAATAAATCTTAAAAAAAAAAAGAACTGGAATATAAACCAAACTTAATCATAGGAAAATAACTACTCTAGGTATAAAATCAATGTATTATTTCAGACAAAAATCTATTTTTTATTAAGATACCAAAATATACTCCCTCGTTTATGTGTTCTCTCTCCTTCTCTCCCTCATGTATACGCACCACTTTCCATCTTTCTTTGACCAGGATTCCAACACTGAGGATATCTGGCTGCTCTCCTCCTCCACTCATTGCAATTCACTGACGTGACAGAATGGCTACACAGGCATCCAGCTCCCAAGGGTGGTTTCCATTTAACCTAAAACAAAAGAAACAGCAACAGCATATTAGGGCTAATTAACTAACTCAACATTCCAGTACCAAATAGACTATGAATCCTACCATTAACTAGGTACTTTGCAGGAAAGAAGGCAGAAAAAAAACAAATACAAAACCCCACAAACTCAGTCCTAAAATTTGCTTGATGCATATTTTAAAAGTACTTATAATTCCATCACAGATGCCCAGTGAAATAACTAGACATTACAAAGACATTTATACAACACCATACTATTTACAATCATTGAAATTGCTAAAGTACAGCACTAGCACAGTGTCAATGGCAGTTGACCCAGACAGGCCATTATGCTAAGTACAACATACTGCTAACAAAAGAATGGTACCTAATTTACAACAGCTTATAGTTTAATAGGTTGTAACCTAGAGATTAAAATCAGTGCTAATAAAATTTTAATGTTACATAATGCATTTAAAATGTATGGAAAATCAATATCCATAGAAAAAGTTGTGTTGATCAAACCCACTATATATTGACATTGTAAGAATGTAACGACATTAAGTTGTATACAGTATTGTAAACCAGTATTACTCAATTAAAAAAAGTTTAAAGAAAAAGGAAAGTAACAGTAAAATGAACAACATACCTGTATAAAATAAAGATTCTGCAGAAAAAATATGGCCTAAAGGAAACCACATCCATAATCTAATATTATAGAACAAAGTAAAGAAAAACATTAAGAACAAAAATCATAAATTAGAAAAGCTCTTTACTAGCGAACTAGACAACAGGAAGATACAAAAAGAAATCTAAGCAAACTCAAAAAGGACCAGAAATTAAAGAAAAAGAAATTGATGACTCAACTAGAAGAGACACATGAGAAGACACCATACAAATAAAGAAAAGGATAAAAAAAATTTAAAATTTAAAAAATGAAAAGTAAACTTAAAAGTAAGTGATAAAGGAGCCTTGGTTGGTGGCGCAAGGTGTTAAGTCTCAGCACTATGCAGCTATCAGCAGCCACTGCAGCAGGAGTTTGATCCCAGGCCAGGGCGCTAACCTACATGGCACAGCAGACCTCTCCTGTCTCACCCACTGCTCGCCTCAGCAGTGTATTTCAGTGTATTCCTGAGCAGTGGATCTACCTCTCACTGAATCTCTAGTGAACCTTCTCACCCTCCACACCGCTGGCCTGTACCCCAGCTCTTGCATGCATAAATAAATAAATCTTAAAACAAGTTAAGTGATAAATAAAGGAAAAAGTAATTACAATATAAAATACATATTATAGAATGACCCATCCCCCTCCAAGAGAAAGAATAGCATTAAAATAGAACAAATACTAGCCATTACAAGTCAAGAAAATTTTCTGGAAATAAAAAGTCTAAATCTGCATGTTGAAATGTTATATTGCATACATGAGAAAATAACTCTCTAGGTCAACATCAAGACACATTCTAGTAAAACTACTAGCCTTTAAAGGGGAAAAAAAATCAACAGACATTTGTGCAGAAAGTCCAGATTACTTAAGGAAAGCAAATCAGATTGGTAGCAGACATTGGCAGCAATAGCTTATACCTACAGATAATGAATATATCTAAATATCCATGGAAATGGTGAGCCAAAGATGGTCTATTCTGTCAAATTAACCTTTTTTTAAATATATATATATATATTTATTTATTTATTTATTTATTTATACAAGCACTGGGTACAGCAGAAGCGCGGGAGGGTGAGAGAATTCACCAGAGCCAAAGTGGGGAGCAGAGCAGGCAGAAGGACCGAAGTACACCGCTGAGGGAGCAGCGGGCGGCAGGAGAGGTCTGTGCGCCATGTGGGACCCTCCTCCGGTGGCAGGGGAGCAGCCAGGGAGCAGCTGGGGATCCAACCAGTGCCGCAGAAGCTGGGGGCAGTTTCGCAACCCAGCGCTCAACCGCTGCACCACTGGGGAGGCCCACTGTCAAATTAACCTTTAAGGTTAAAGGAAAGAGTGCAGAACACAGAAATCAAGGAATAGTGTTCCCAGGAACTGTCCCTAGGAATAAGAAATTATGGTAGAGAATTTAGCCTAAGAGTTGGCCTGAAAATGCCTAAAAGCAATGAAAACCCACTAGCAATTAGCATTCCTGCCTCCAGACTGTGAACTCATTTCCCACTAAAAGAAATAAGGGCTCCTTGGAGAAATGACTTATTCCAGGTCAGGCATGTGATACAATGCACTTAGGACATCTTGTCAAAGCAAAAAGCAAAAACATTGGCAAAACTACTACAATTAGGTTTTTTAAAAAAGACAAAAGAATTCTCAATTACCAAACATCAAAGACATAAAAACCCATGAGTTCATAATGACACTCAAAAAAGAAAAAAATCAACTTTGCTTAATTCTGGAGATTGCTAGGGCACAACAGACTATTTTGAGAATTGACAAATGAGTAGAATCAAACATATATTCTGCCTCTCTTGTATTACTACAGAGAAATCAAAGAGATGTTGAGCACAACTTTGTCCTTAGAGAATAATCACAGCTGATAAATACAGAAGAAATAACAGAATTAGAAAAACACCAATTAGCAATCTCTGACTAAATAATGAATCTAAGTAATGAACATCAATGTCTGCTAAACACATAAGATAAACAATAGATGAAGGATCATGTTGAGCCCACTGGTGAATCTTAACATCACTAAAAAGCAAGACAATGAAATGTTAAGTGTTTCCTGACATGACAAAGCAAAATTTTCTCAATGCCACTGTCTCTTGCCAAAAAAACAATTAAACCTAAATCTAATCCAGCTTCTTAAGTATCACTTTACAAAAATAAGGGTCTAGAGGCACAAGGTAAATGTAAACAGAAGAATGAGCAAAATCTATGATGTAGGAGATCCTAAAGGACAAAATAACCTAGTTTCTCCAACAAATATTGTCACAGAAAATAAGAAGAGTGGGGCCTCCCCCGTGGCGCAGTGGTTGAGCACTGGGTTGTGAAGCTGCCCGCAGCCTCTGCAGCGCCGGTTCGATCCCCGGCTGCTCCCCAGCCACCGGAGGAGGGTCCCACGTGGCACGCAGACCTTTCCTGCCGCCCGCTGCTCCCCTCAGCAGTGTACTTCGGTCCTTCTGCTTGCTCTGCTCCCCACTCTGGCTCTGGTGAATTCTCTCACCCTCCCGCGCTTCTGCTGTACCCAGTGCTTGTATAAATAAAAATAAATAAATAAATAAATAAATAAATAAATCTTTAAAAAAAAAAAAAGAAAAGAAAAAGCGTGTACACTACAAATTGCAAGATGTAGGGCCTCCCTGGTTATGCAAGGGGTTAAGCATCAGCACTATGCAGCTATCCACAGCTATGCAGCTATCGAACACAAGTTCGATCCCTGGCCAAGGAGGTGACCCACATGGCGCAGCAGACCTCTCCTGTCTTGCCTGCTGCTCCCCTCAGCAGTGTATTTCAGTCAGTCTGCCTGTTTTGCTCCCCACTCTGTTTCTAGTGAATCCTCTCACTACCCCCCCACTTCTGGCCTGTACCCCAGTTCTTATATGCATAAATAAAAACAAATCTTTTAAAGAAATGACAGAATTTTTATTATTTTGACTGTACAATAGATATCAGATACAAATGATCTATTATTTCTAACTGTATGATGCATATGTGGGAATTCATTATACTATTTCTGTATATATTTGTACTATTCCATAATATAAATGAAAAACAAAAGATGTATATACATTGATATGATCTTCAATCTTAACAGATAGTGCCATAATAATCACATCTCCACGACTAAAGAATTAATTTGCACTCGGGCCTCCCTAGTAGCGCAGCGGGTTGAGCGCAGTACTGTGAAGCTGTCCGCAGCCTCTGCAGTACGGGTTTGATCCCCGGCCAGCCAGGGAGAAACCCACATGGCAGGGCAGACCTCTCCTGCCTCACCCACTGCTCCCCTCAGCAGTGTATTTCAGTCCATCTGCCTGTTCTGCTCCCTGCTCTGTCTCTGGTGAATCCTCTCACCCTCCTGAGCCTCTGGCCTGCACCCCAGCTATTGTATAAATTAAAAAAAGAATTAATTTGCACTCCTACTGCACATACCAAAAATACAATTAACTCAAAATGGATCAAAGACCTAAATATAAAGCTGGAAGGTTCTTAAAACAATCTAAAAAATGGGAGAAAATTGCAAACTATCTGATAAGAGATTAATATCCAGAATATGTAAAGAACTTCTGTAAGTCAATAATAAAAAAATAATGCAATTAATACATGAGTAAAGTCCTGAATACATATTTCTCCACAGAAGAAATACAAGTAGTCACAAGTATATGAAAAGATGCTTAACATTTCTAATCATTAGAGAAATGCAAATCAAAACCATATGAGAAATGACCACATACAATTATTACGATAAAGACTATTTTTTAAAAAAGGGTTTGTGAGGGTGTGAAGAAACTGGAACCTTGCTGGAGGTAGTAAAATGGCACAGTTACTGTGTAACAGTGTGCTGTTTCCTCAAAATTTAAACATAATATTCTAACAATGTCAAGCAATCCCACTGGAAGTATATAACCAAAAGAATTCAAAGGAGGGAATCAAATATTTGAACAGTCAAGCTTATAGAGCTATTATCACAATAGAAAAAAAGGCTGAAGCAGCCTAATGTTTCAAATACATAAATAAATTCATCAACACATGAATGAATAAAGAAAATGTTGTGTGTATGTGTAGTCACACACATATTTACACACACACACACACACACTGAACTATTACTCCATCATAAAAAAGGACATCTTGTTACATGCTACAATATGAATGAAGCTTGAGAACATAAATTTCTGCCACACTCTGGCAAAGTCCCCAAGAGGTGGGACTCATTATTTTCTAAGAATGCTGTATTAATGAAGAAACTGTGATGTGTGCACTGCCAGAACAAACAGAACCATGAAACCTTTCACAATTTACACGGCACTGCTCTTACGGGCTGCATCCTGTTTGGGACAGTTTAGAAAATGTCTTCCCCAAGGAACTCAGTATCAGAAGGGCATGTTGTAATGGGGGGAGCACATCCCTGTCCTCGCAATATGACACCACCATGCTCACTTCCAGGACGATCACCCCAGCCTATGGTCTCTCTGCAGGGAAGACAGCCTTGTCTCTACCACAGAGCAGTCAGGTTAAGGGCAGAATATGAGGTCACTGGCCACCTCCACTTAGAGGTCATAGGACCTTGGGCGAGTGATTTACTCTCCCATTATGATAAGTGAAATAAGTTAATCAAAAGAGGACTCTATGATTCCACTTATATGAGAAATAGAGTAGCCAATACATGGAAACAGCAAGCAGAGTGGTGGTTACTAGGGCATGGGTGGGGGGGGGGGCTGTTAAATTGACACAGGATTTCAGTTTTGCAAGATGAAAAAGTTCACTGTGGTTACTAGGGGCATGGGGGAGCTGTTAAATTGACACAGGATTTCAGTTTTGCAAGATGAAAAAGTTCACTGCTATGGGAAGAAAAGGGAGTTTCTTACTACAAGAGCAAACTACATAAATTATCATCTGATGCAGAAGAAACATTTTACCAACTTTATTCATGACATAAACTCTTCAAAACTAGAACAGAAGAGAATTTTCTCAACCTGAAAGGGGCATCTAAGAAAAAACTTCTCAAACTGGTAGATTTAACAAAATTCCAAATGAATTCCAAGCAAAAAACTTATATAGACAAGAGCATATTAAAATTTATGTTTATAGGCAAAGAAGCCAAAATACCTAAAACACTTTTTGAAAAAATAACAAAATTATAGGAATCATCACATGATTTTAAGACACTATATAAAGGTACAGTAATTAAGACAGTGCACTACTGACAAAGGGACACATGTATAGATAAATGGAATACAGTCCAGAAATAGCCCACACAAACGTGGTCAATTTTTAAGCTTTTTATAAATAACATTCCCTTACCATAAAATTCATTATTTTAAAGTATATGATTCAGTGGCTTGTAGAATATTCACAAGGTTGTGTAATTATCACCACTATCTAATTCCAAAACATTCTCATCATCCCCAAAAGCAACTCCAAATGTATTACTGTCATTTTCTGTTCCCTCCTTCCCTTCGCCAACCCTTGGCAAACACCTAATCTCCTTTCTGTCTCTATGGTTTTGGCCTATTACAGGCCAACTGACTAAGATGTAAAAAGGTCACTGAATATAGAAAAGATAATTCTTGAATAACGTCAGCTGGTTCTAACAGTGATGAAAAAAAATCAATTCCAGGCTGGGGTGGAGTTTGCACGTTCTCCCCAAGTATGTGTGGTTTTTCTTTAGGCATTTCGGTTTCCTCCCACAAAGATCTGCACATTATGTTCATTGGCTGTTCTAAATTATCCCAGTCTGAGTGAGTGTGGGTGTGTGTGTGAGTGCACCATGCAATGGAACTGGCATCCTGTTGAGGGGTTGGTTCTCATCTCGTGCCCTGAGCTGTCAGGATAGACTCTGGCCATCCACAACCCCGATCTGGAATTTGGAAAATTAATGAATATAAATTATTGCACTAAAACAATGAAAGTATTACATTAATTATTAACATTAAATTATTGCATTAGAACACTGTATTAGTTCTATAAAGCACAATTCATATTATAAATTTATCTTAATATTAGAAGTGATTATTTAGGCCTCCCCTGTGGCACAGGTGGTTGAGTGCAGCACTGTGAAGCTGTCTGCAGTCTCTGTAGGGTGGGTTCGATTCCCGGCTGGCCAGGGAGCAACCCACATGGCTCAGCAGAGCTCTCCTGTCTCGCCTGCTGCTCCCCTCAGCAGTGCTTTCGGTCTGTCTGCCTGTTCTGCTCCCCGCTCTGTCTCTGGTGAATTCTCTCACCCTCCTGCTCCTCTGACCTGTACCCCAGTTTTTGTTTAAATAAATAAAATCTTAAAAAAATTGATTAAAAAAAAGTGGTTATTTATTTCTATGACCCGAAATATGCCATCAGAACTTTACTCCTTTTTACATCAATGAGCCATTGATAAAACTGCCTTAGTTTACATGTCATTTCACATAAAGCTACAGATTCCAAGAACCTAGTTATGATGTTAAGTGAGGATTTACTATATTTCCAACAAATGAGTGTTGGAAAAATATGACAAAAAAAAGAACCTCAGTCTAAACCTCACATCTTAAACGAAACTGAACTCACGAAGTTATCAAAGATCTAAATATAAAGTATGAAACTTTCAGAAATAAACTGCAAACAAATCTTTGTGAAACTTTTGGACAAGACATATAAAGCACAATTCATATAAGAAAAAAAACTAATAAAATGAACTTCACCAAAACTAAAAATTATTTTGTGAAAGACACTGTTAAAAAAGTAAAAAAGTGAAAAGAAACAGATGGGAAGAAAACGTTTGCAAATTGAGATATTTAATTAATGGGTTATATCCCAAATATATGGAGAACACTTAAAATTTAATAGTAAGATAACAAATGACCTAATTTATAATGGGCAAAAGACAGACTCTTTATCAAAATGTAAT
>NW_023602228.1:0-14023 GCF_014898055.3 Talpa occidentalis | reverse complement strand
CCACTGCTGAGTTCCAAGCCCCACCTCTGTGTACAACAATACCCAGCTAAAAGAATAAACCTAATTTTTTAGTGACTCTTTTTATTATTTAGGAGAATTTTCAAAAATAACCCCTTTCGTCTCCCAGGTATATCCACTGGGGTTCATTGGACTGAAGTGGGTCTCTTGTTTATTTCTGAAATAATTGCTATGTCCTAGCAATAAACGTGGGTACTATCTTAAGCCTGCATCCCTGTACTGCCTCCAGACAATCTCTGAAAGGGACAGTTGTATGGTGAATTACCAATTAGGTTCATCCCCCTGGACCAGGGTTGGGTTGGATTAGCTCTTAGGAAAGGAAGAACACATGAATGAAAACAGAACAATTAGGAAGGGGAAATGGAAGATGGATGAACAAACATCAATTTCAAAAAAAAAAAAAAACATCAAAACACCAGAATATAATTATATTCACATTAACCCAACTCACAGAGACTGAGATACCAATGGTTGGAATGATTTACAAAGAGAAATAAGATTGTTATGGGGAAAATAATAACTTGTTGAATAACTAAAACATTTTCTCCCTACATGTAATGACTGAGTCTGCCTGAAAAATAGAGCAATAAAACAAGTTTGGATATTCCTAGAGATCTATACCCTCAAGTTGTGGGGACTTGTCTTACCATCTTGCCTACTAGTTAAATCTGCCAAGGGGTCCAGGAAATCATTGACTACTGACCAGGATAGTCCTATTTTATGGTTATTTCCTAAAAAACTACTGACTTCTCAGTAAGGAAATTTAACAGTATAATGTGTCCTTTTCATGTACACTTGATGAGTCTCCTTACTCTGCTGGAGCCACGGTGATCTTCCTCTGTCTACAGCCCCCAGTAGCTCTCACCTCTGGGTGAGAGTATCAGTTTAGACCATCTTCATAGAATCTACTGTACTTATAGGTTTCTGTTTTTCTAAACTGCATTGGCTTTTTTGGATCTTTTGCATTCCCATATAATAATTTTATAAACAACCTGTCAATTTTACCTAAAAGGCCTGATAGATTTTGATTGAGTCCATAGATCAATTTAAGTAAAATTCAATATTGACAATATTGAGTCTTCTGATCTATAAATATGGAATGACCCAAGTTATTTGATTTCCTTTAAAATCCTCTAAGCCATGCATATAGCTTTCTGTGTACCAGAAATTGTTAAATTTTTTCCCTTTTTTGATTGCTGAGTAATATTCCATTGTGTATATGTACCACATCTTCTTGATCCAGTCATCTATTTTTGGGCATTTGGGTTGTTTCCATAGCTTAGCTATTGTAAATAGTGCTGCTATAAACAGAGGGATGCAGGTGCCCTTTGGAATTGATGTTTCTGTGTCATTTGGGTAAATACCTAGGAGTGGAATTGCTGGATCATATGGAAGATCTATGTTTAGTAGGTCAAGAAATCTCCACACAGCTCTCCATAGTGGTTGGACCAGTTTGCACTCCCACTAGCAATGCAGGAGCGTTCCTATTTCTCCACAACCTGCCAACATTTGTTGTTGCTAGTTTTTTTTAATATGTGCCATTCTCACTGGTGTAAGATGGTATCTCATTGTAGTTTTGATTTGCATTTCCCTGACTACAAGTGATGTTGAACATTTTCATATGTCTGTTAGCCATTGCATTTCCTCTTTGGAGAAGTTTCTTTTTAGCTTTTCTGCCATTTTTTTTTTTTTTTTTTTTTTTTAAATAAATTAATATAGCAAAAGTTTATTTAGTACATATTAAGAACTCATCAATGTTAATTCTATCTTCACTCCCTTAGCATTGCACATCAATAAAGTCATATAAATATAGATCCCATTACTTTTCTACCATGTACTCAACATAGTTGCCCAGCTACATGTTGTTTTAAATTACCTGCATTCTCCTTTTTTTAATTCAAAATCTTCAACTGTGTGCTAGATCTCACTTTTCCATAACAATATAATACTAGCAATCCAACATCTTTCTCCAACATTTTTCATTGTTACCTTTCTACTATATAAAGATACTTCTATTTCTCTGATCTTAACCTAAATCAACAAAAATCACTGCTATTGTCTTTACATTCCATTTTTCCTTTTCTGCCCTTTAAGCAAAACTCCTTAAAATAGTTATTTGTCCAGTAACTCCAAGTCTTTTTCCACTCTCTCTTAGATTCACTCCAGTGTGTTGCTGATACCACCTCACAAAATTTCATTGGCAGAGCTGAACAGTGTCTAATTTGATTCTGCCCATTTTTGACTGGATTATTTTCTTTGTTTTTTGTTGAGTCTCATCAGCTCTTTGTAGATTTTTGTGATCAGTCCTTATCATTAGTGTTGTGTGCAAAAATTTTCTCCCAGTCAGTAGGGCTTCTCTTTGTTTTGTTATTGTCTCTTTTGCTGTGCAGAAGCTCTTTAATTTGATGTAGTCCCAGTTTGCAGCAACATGGATGGAGCTGGAAGGGATCATGCACAGCAAAGTAAGTCAGAAAGAAAAAGAAAAATACTGGATGGTCTCACTCACAGCAGGAATTTAGAAAACCTAAATAAGGGATCAGGAAAAAGACAAATTAATACAAAGTGAAAATCAAAATCAACAAGCAACTATAACCAGATCATACCACTGGGGGTGGGGAGGGAAGGGGAGAGTAAGGACTAGGGTCAAAATAAGGGGGGTGTGCAATTGTATGGGGAATATAACCAAAATGATAATGCAAACATTGTGCAAAAATGAAAAATGATGTAAGAATTATATAAAATAAAATATTAATTAAAAAATTTCCTATGTCATTTTTATCCTTTAAAATGCTATTGTGAATAGGATTTTCTTAATTTCTAATTCAAGTTGTTCTTTGCTAAATATAGTACATTGCTTTTTATTATATTGATTTTTGAAGGCAACATCTTGCTGATGTCTATTATTCTAGCAATTTGTGTGCAAGCATGTGAGCATTTCTTACTATTTCCTACATATGGGCTTGCACATACAAACATAGTCTTGCTTCTTCCAATCTGGTGTGGTTTATGTCATGTAATTGCACTGAATATAACTTTCATTGTAATGTAGGGTAGAAGCAGAAGAATAGACATCCTTACATTGTTATTGATCTTAGGGGAAACCACATTTATATTTTATAATTGACTATGCTATTAGCTGTAGGTTTTTCATGGATGCCACTTATGTTGGGGAAATGCCCATCTAAGAGTGTTGAGAGATTTTATCATCAATAGCTATTAATTTTTTTTCAAATGCTTTTTATTTGCATCTGTCAAGATGATCACATACTTCATTTATTCTAATGATGCAGTATATCACATTAACTACTTTTTATATGTAAAGAAATTTTGCATTTCCAAGCATAAATAGCATTAATGATTATTACATGTGACCATTTTTGTGTGTTGTTGGATTTAGTTTGCCAATAAGCAATTGAGAGCATATTTGTTTGTCACTTTGTTTTATTTTTGTGTTTTTGGTTTTGATATCTAATTGATATTGATTGGATTAAATAAAATGGGACCTGTTCCCCAACTTAGCTATTTTCTAGATAAGTTTGTGAAAGATTTGTTTTATTCTTTAAGTATTTTAAAAATATTTTATACATTCCACCAGTAATGCTACCTGGACCTGGACTTAGTATTGTGAAAATATTTTAAATTAACAATTCAATTTATTTACTTATATATTTATTCAGATTTTCTATTTCTTCTTGAGTCAGTTTTGATAATTTGTCCCTAATAATTTGCAGTTCATATAAGTTGTCTGGCTTGTTGATATAGTTATTTATTGTAGCTCCTTACAACTTTTAATTTCCATATAATTGATAGTGATGTCAATTCTTTCAAGACTTATTTCGATAATTTGTATCCTCTCTATTAGGATAGGAATTGCTGGATCATGTGGGAGGTGCGTATTTAATTTTTAAAGAAACTGCAATAATTTTTCTACTATTGTGGGTTTTAGTCCTTTTCTGTTTCCAGTTTCTTAAAGTAAAAGCCAAGTTTATTGACTTGTAACCTTCATTCTTTTGTAGTATACATGTTTAGTGCTATAAATTTTCTTCTAAATTGTTCTGGCAGTGTCCCATAAATTCTGGTATGTTGCATTTTCACTCTCATCAATTTCAACACAGTCTTATTTCCCTTTAAATTACTACTTTGTGTATCCACTATTTAGAAGTGAGCTACTTAATTTCCAAATATTTAGGGATTTCCTGTATAGTTTTTGTTATTGATTTCAAATTGAATTTCATTATGAGAAGGAACAAATTTTGCATGACTTGAATCATTTTAAATTTAATGAGAATGTCTTTATGATACTACAAGAAAATAGGATTTTTTGATAAATGTTACACGTGCACTTTAAAGGTAAGCATACATTGCTGTTGTATGGGGGAGTGTTAGTTATATAAATGTGAATCAGACCAAATTGTTGCAAGGGTCACTAAAGTCTTTATATATTTTGGATAAAAATATTTGTGCTACTAATATTTTCTCCTTATTTGTTACTTTCTTGTTGATTATCTGACTAGTAGTTATTTGAAAGGCAATGGAAATTCAGGCCACAAGATTTTCTCCTGTATTTTCTTAAGGGTTTAAGTTTACATTTAAATCCCAATGACTTAGAATAGGCAAAATTTCTTAGATAATACACAAAACATGAAACTTAAAGGGAGAATGCATTAGATTTCTCCTTATAATAATATAAAGCAGAAAATATTGGAGACCAAAAGAAACAAAACAAAACTGTCAGCCTAAAAGTATATGCCCAATGAGATATTCTTCAATATTGAAAGTAACAGCTTTTATTTTGTAATACAGATACTGAAAGAATTTATGAACAGCAGACCTGCAATATAATAAATGTTAAAGGAACTCCTTGTAGTAGAATAAAACATTATATGGGATGGATGTCATATCTACATAAAATAATGAGTATTTTTAGAAATAGTAAAATATGTGGCTACATATAGAAGTTTTTTTTCTTTTTCTATAAAAATCTTTTTATAATACAATGACTAAAACAAGTAAAATGTCTTATGTAGTTTATAACGTGTATAGAAATAAAAAGTGTGATAATGATAGCAGAACGACAAGAAAAGGGAAAATGGAAATGTACTATTGTAAGTTTCTTATACAATACGTTAAGTCCTATAATGTGACTTGAAGATAGACACTGGTTAATTAAAGAGGGTTACTATATACCTAAAGTCAGTCATTAAAAACACAAAATAAATAAGTATGGCTAATAAAACTATAAACAAAAATGAAATAAAATCCATTTTGTCTGAATACAAGTACATGCACACCAACCTTGAAAGTGGAATTTTTACATGTTTAGAAATTTTCCAAATATAGAATTTCAATGCATATTGAGCAAATTTGTAAAAATATAAAAATGAAATATCTTCTCATTAGTGTGTAGGAACTGCTGATTGACTTCAGGAATCATGGAAATATACAAGTTCAATTTCTACAAATACCACTGCATAATTGGAATGAAAAATGATACTATGATTAATTATGCACAGCCAATGATGACCTTCATTTAGATTCATAAATCTTGGTGTGCCATCTTTTTCAGTTATTAAAGGCATTAAACCAAAGATCAAAATAAACTGAATGTAGAAACAGACTTTTGAATCTCTATCACTAAGAGGAAAACAAATATTATTCAAAAATAGTGATGCATATTTGAGCATGTTCCTGTTAGATTTATTATTAATGAGTCTACTTACTGTGTGAAACTTTCTATGTATCCTTAATATATAAATAACTTTTAAAATGCAAACATTGGTTATTTAATCTTCATCTCATTGTTCTTAATTTTTTATTTTATATGATTTATAATGTGCATGCTGTACTATCTATACATTTTCAACCATAATTTATCCTATTTTATTCATTATAATAATGTTTTATATGTAATATATACATGTAGTATAAAATAGATATACATTATATAATATGTATATACTTTATGGTATCACATTTCTAATTGTAGGAATGAGATTATATAATATTAATTATTTGGAGAGTAAAAATTTAACCCTAGTGAGGTTCTAATGAATGGGGGACTGTCTTCTAAAAGTTTGATCCTTTCTTTCCTTAAAGACCATCTGATTGAATGGTCACACAAGAACTTCTACACATAGATCTGAATGAAATCAAGTTCAGCTTTAATACTTTCTAGTGGTAAGAAAGTGCCTTTTCATGTCTTCAATTAAGAAACTTTAATTCTTGCCTTTAAGCTTTATTTTCTCCCTTTATTAAAAAGGAGCATGTGTTAATCACTACCTCAATGAATTGTTGAAAGGATTAAATAATATATGCAGAATAATTAGCATTTGTAATTGGTATATGTAAATTAGAGTAGTGCATGAGACATATTAGTCCTTACATCTATGACTACCGTTACTGCAACCAATAATGATTGCTAACATTTATATAGCACTTAATAAGTGCTAGGAAGCACTTAAAAGGAATTCACACACACACATATACTTTAATTTTATTTTTGTGTAGAAGAACTGGAGTGTATGCCAGTGGTGCAGGGAGTGAGAGGGCTCACCAGAAACAGAGTGGGGAGCAGAACAGGCAGATCTGTGAAATACAGTGCTAAGGGAGTCATAGGAGAGACAGGAGAAGTCTGTTGCAGTGATAGCAGAGACTTAACCCTAGGCCACCAGGGAGGCCCCCAGAAGTCACACATATCAACTTACTTAATTTTAAAATACCAAGGTGGACATGCATTAGATATTATTCCTATTTAGAGATAAACAAATGGTCAAACAGGGAGCCTGGTTTTACTATTATAGCATGCTTGTATTCTTTGTGAAGAATAAGTCATTTGCTTATGGTAGACAGAGAAGGTATTTGGTTAGATAAAATAAGCTTGAAAAAATAGTGTTATATTGATTGTCATAAGTTAAATGAGAATATAATGTTCTTTTTCTTGCCCTCATATTGACAATGAAAGGCATATTTGCTTCATAATAATAAGAGAGAAAATTAGCTCTAAGCTTTTAAATCTTCTTTGAAATGGTTTGTGTAGAATAGGAATTTATAGAGAATTTGATATTAAAAAAGAAGAAGAAATTGAGGCAAGCTGTGTGTGTGTTCATGTGTGTGTGTGTTAAAACAACTCAGTATAACATGCTCTGACACACAGTTCTTTGATCTTAAACTATGATGGACAAAAATGAAAACACTGCCCACATATAAGCACCTTACCACAGAAGAATCAAGGCACCTTGGGCATATTGTGTGACTGATCATTTTGATTTCTGTTATCTTTGTTCTAATCAATAATTTATTGAAGCCATACATCCACTGGATCAATCTCTGTGACCTTTATTTCTAGAAATACAGCAGCATGATATTCTCTTTTCAATTAGCCTTTATTGAGCATCTACTTTTGGGCAGAGAGCAAATAAGGAATCAAAACTCTTGTTTAGCACAAATATTAGTAAATGAGATTGCATTGCGTGGGAATAATAAAGCACAGTTATAGGTGCCACAATACCTAGTGACCTGGGGATACACTATGAATTCAACAAGACCTTTGTAAAAGGAATGATATTTTAGCAGCATTCTCTACATAATTTGGTTTTTCCCCTGTGATTTAGCCTTTCAGCATAATATGTGAGAGAGCATGGAATGCATAGAAGTAGTCAGTTCAGAGTGACAGGAGTTAGTTGTGGAAGGTGAAGGTAGATAAGCAAACTGGAGTTCACAGTGAGCTTTTATCCTCTAGAAACCAAGAAACCAATTAAGCTAATTTCCATAATCAGATGTGTTCTTTTGGTCAGCAAAAAGGTTTACTGAAGTCCACCTTATGTCAGACACTATTCAAGACCCTAGAGGTACAGCAGTGAAGAAGATAGAAAATTATCCCCCACTGGGGATACTTACAAGGTGGCTGAATTGGAACCAAGTTGCTGCTGTCCTATATCCTGACTGTGATGTTGAGGGTCATTGAGATGTTTTGGAGGTAGACTCAAGAGTATTTAACAGACAATTGAATGTTGCAATGAAGGGAAGGGAATAACAGAAGGTCTCTAGTTGTGAGGGGAATTGGCTAATACATTACTGAGACTTGCAGGAAGAGAATCAGAGGTAAAGTGGAAGATGACAATTCATTCTTTCATGTGGGTGTGAAATTTTTTACTAGGGTTAAAACCACAGTAAAGCTGATATTTTTCATTGATAAGGTGTGGGTTCAAATGTAACTTCTTCAAAGAGGGCTTCTCTGTTCACTTTAGCCAGAGAAAATGCTCTTTAGTATTCTACCCCACTCTACCCCATTCTAATTTATTTTCTTACCATTTTTCTATGTGGAATTATCTAAATATGTCTGTTTGTTCATTTTCCATTTTCTCCAACTAGAATGTGAACTGTGTGAAGGTAGAGAAGTATTTCTAGTCACCACTTTATCCAGGAAGGAGAGCATGATAGTTTCTCAATACATTTTTGTTCATTGTTGAATTGATGGACATAAGAGAGAATTCATGTTAAATTGAACATCATTTGTGTTTAAATTTCAAGTGAGAATGTTGGTGAGTGTAAAGTGAGTTTTTTTGAGACACAGCCTGTCTTTCTGATATCTTTCAACATCTTCTCATCTTCAACAAAGAGCAAGTTGATTACAGAGAAAGGAGCATATGAAGCATTATGAAGTTGGGGTGTGGGGCCAGCCCTAGGTGCCATACATGCAGCTCTTGTTTTGTTCTCTGATCTTTTGTCCTGTCCTCCTACTCCTTCAGTGTCTCAGGACACACTGTGGTAAACAACCACTGACAGGTTGGTATTTGACAGCTTTATCCAGAAAGAGAAGAGCCCTAATTATCACCACTTCTAAAATCACTACAAAAAGACGTCAGTTGACCTGGCTTATACCTGGTGCCAACTTTTGATCCACTCTAGGGAAGCACCATGAGTAGTTTGACTGCATCCTGGTTTGCTAGAATGGTCCTGTTTACATTTTTCATCCTGGTTAAAGTATTAATAGTTTCCATTTTCACTTTCAAATATTCCCTAGATAGGAAATGATTAATATGGCTCCTCTAGCCATAAGAAGCAAAGTGGATTCTCTCATGATTACCATGTCATTGTTTATCATCCCTAGAAACACACTTGGGGATGGGCAGAAATAGAAGTTGCCTGAAAATATAAGATGAATAAGAGGTGGGTGAACCCTTCTGGAAGGCTGATTCCTGTTCTGTCCATCCATGCCGTTGCTAGCATGTCTCTTTCAAACATGGTGTCTAAAGATAGGCAGCAAACACTGGAATACATCATGAGTTACCCATGGATGTGCTGGTCACTTTAAAGCCTCACTGTTGTAATAATACCATGATGTAAATTATATGATGAGGATCCTCCTGAGGTCTGCTGCTGAATGTCTCTCCCCCTCCCCCACCTTAAGGATTTCCCTCCACTGGAGCAGCTGTGTAAAGTGGTGACTAGAAATACTTCTCTACCTTCACACAGTTCACATTCTAGTTGGAGAAAATGGAAAATGAACAAACAGACATATTTAGATAATTCCACATGTGAAATCCATGATCAAGTTTTTCCCTATAAGCCTCCTCTCATGCCTGAGGAAGAGCTTGAGTTTTTGGAAAACAGCTAAAAATCAATGTTAAGGCATTATCTAGGTATCACTTTCACTTATGTCTAATTCTTTACCCCAAATGTGTGTACTGGAAGGCAACTGGGAATTCTGAGTGAACTCCTAAGCTCTTCCTGGAGTTGACGAAAAGAGACATTAAGATGAGAAGCAACCACAGGCATCAGTCAGTCAGAGATAGAAAACCAGGAATCCTGAAACATTTGTAACTTGCCCTATTTGACTTTTTTTCTTAAACACATTTCTATCCTCATATTTTATTTTACATTCTTTTATTTCATATTTTTCTCTCATTTCATTCCTCCTTTTTTTCCTATCTACCTCTTTGCTGTCATATTTTCAACTCCCTCTGCCCACCCTTATTCATTTGCTTCTCCTTTTTCTCTATCTTTCTGCCTCTCTTTTCCTTGATGATAGACATTTCAATTTATCCAACATATTCTTCTCCAGACATCTCCTGCTGCTGTCAAGAAGGTTAAATCTTGACCCTGAAGACTGTTCTGCATCACTACGCAAGGGCCATGGCATCAGCATTTTGGAAAGCTAAGTAAGAGATGAACTCAGAGGAACACCTCCCCCAGAGGTAGAGTAAGTAGGATTCTTTTAATTTGTGCAGCGTTGGGTATATTCTACATAGTTGTGCTGCAGGTCTTGAACTGATTGTCAGTGTTTCTCTGGGACATGCATTTCCTGCTGCCTGATCCTCTCCATAGAGCTTGCTCCTTGAGCTGAATAACAGATCTCACTGCTTGATATTCATTGTATGATTTTCCCACTGCCCAAGTGACTATAGATGATAGAACAAATACCGATTTGATGTTGCCACTATATGATTTCAGAAAATATAAGGAAGCAAGTAGTGAGTGGAGGGAGTAGAGAAGCTCTGAAATAGTTGTAAGAATCGAGATTAATTTGGAAGAGGAAAAAGAAACTGTAAAGAGATGCTTACATTCTACTGAGGAAATAAAGCTATATTCACGTATTTTATCGTTGAGTTTAAAAAGAATTTATAATATATGTTTCTTTTATGTTATAGTAAAATTCTGTATTAAAGACTTCAGATGTGGCTGTGCTTTAGCCTTGGGCATGATAAATCCCATATTATGGGCCTTCATTCATTCAACAAATATGTCTTAAGCATTATAATGTTTTGGCCGCTGTAGCGTACATAGAGTAGCACAAGCAAGCTTTCTGCCTTCCAAAGAGCTTGTAGTCTGTTGACTGAATAGATGAACAAATGAATCAATGAATGATTTCAGATTATCATGTTTTTGAAACTGATATGATGACTATCTGATAATTATATAATGATATGATGCAATGTTACTTGGGAGGAAAATAGAACAAAAGGAAGACCAGCATGATGAAAGTGTCAGAAGAGGGTCTTAATGGTGTAGGATGAAGCTGGAGGAAAAGACGACAGGGCCAGGCTATGAAGGATCATGGTAAGGAGAATAGATTTCATTTTAAGTATAAGCATACTTGACAATCATGGTCTCATCTTCAAAGGACAAAGCTAAAAGTAGGATAAAAATTTGCCATGTTTGCCTCCACTTTAGGTACAACTGGTTTCTATGTTCCCCTAGACATCCCCCTTGTGGGAATCATATCACCTTTCATATAATGCCACTCAAAACCCACCAAATTGAGAATACTGTTCAGCAGAATTAATTTCATCTGTCCCTTGATCGCCAGCTACCTTTTTCACAAATCTCAGTTTCCTTCTTGAATGTCTGCCCTCAACAAGGGCTTCCTGGTACCTGATGTCCTGTTTACTTGCTGCATCTGTGATTATGTGGGTGGAATCTACCATATGATCCTTTTGGCTTTCCTCCATCTAGTGCTTGAGTGAAAAAATATGAATTAATATATAAGCCATTTCAGTTTTTTTTCTAATCTTTATAGACAGTAGGGAAATATACTATGTCAAGCACCTTGCTTAGGCTACTCTCAATTGCATAAAGCTTCAGCAATTCTGCAAAATGCTGGCAAGTGACAATAGTAGGAACCATGAAAGGGTGACTGGAACATGTTTCATGTCTCTTCCACTCAGATTGACCCCTTGGTCAAAATATGAATGTCATTTAAAATTTGTATATTTTGCAACTCAAGGTCAACCTTGGTTGTGATTTCTCAGTAGTCAGCAGTTTAGCACATTTTGACTTTTCATCCCTTGTTTTAGCCCTTGTACTATTTTCACATTTACTGTATTTTTTTAATTAAAAGAAATGACAAATTTCAATCCCATGCATTCAGTTATCTTTCATAGAGTTATGCCTTTTGATAGAAATCTTTTCATTTAAAGAGCTTCACTCTGAGAAACTCCTTAATGGAGTAGCACTTTCCAGTAAGATCAAGAGTCAGTAGATGCAAGCAAATTGCAGCTGAACTCAGGCTTTCATGGGACTGAGTTACTATGAGCCATGCATTGTTCCTATTGTACCATAGATCTTTGCTGGAATGTTGTTTATATTCATTGATTTCTCAAAGCAAGTGCTGGAGCTCAGTGAAATTTGTTTCTAAAGAAAAATGTACAAGAGGAGAACTCAGATATCCTTACATTGACTTCTCACTTTGACTTCCATCTCCTTCCAAGAAAGAAGATGTGGGAAATAGAAAATAAGGAATGGTGGCTAAGAAATAGGATATGGGAAAAGAGGGACAGGGGAAGAATTTAATGGAGAGGCAGAAGAGAAATTAGAGGATATAGGATCACTTACAGGTATTGGAGAGCAAATTGCTGAGGGAGGTAAAAGGTGAGGATTGAAGAGTTAGGAAGAGTTAGGAAGAGTTAGGAATTGTTGAGTTTAAAAAAATAATTATAATATATTTCCTATTATGTTATAGTAAAATTCTCTATTAAAGACTTCAGATGTGGCTGTGCTTAGCCCTTGGTCATGATAAATCATATATATGAGTTTTATTGAAGAGTTAGAAACTATGGGACAAGATGCTGTAATTTTCAGTCTGTAATTGATTTCTCCCTGTATCAGTGTCCTATTGCTGCTGTAACAATTTCCCACTAACTTAGTGGCTTAGGTAACACAAATATATTATCTTATAGGCTATGAAATCAGAGATTTAAAGTTGATTTAACTGGGTTAAAATCAAGGTTGTTAGTAGGGCTGTGATCCTTTCTGGAAGCACCAAGAGAGAATCAGTTACCTGTTTTTTAACCTTTTAGAGGTTGCCCTCATTCCTATGTCATCAAAGTCAGCAATGATAGGTAGAATCTTTCTCACATGAAATGAATGACCCTGAACTCTGCTTCCATCATCCCTTCTCCTTCTCTGACTCTATCTTTCTAATTTTCCTCTCTTTCCCACAGAGGATGCTTTTGATTCCATTGGGCATTCAGATAATCTAGGATAATCTTCTAATGTCTGGGTCAGTTTATTAGCAATCTTAATTTCATCTACCATTTTTATTCTTTGCCCTATAACCTAACATATGCACAGATTCTAATGTTCGTATGTGGACACCTTTGGAGGAGGCATTATTCTGTCTTCAACAATCCTGACATTATTTACATAATATAAATTTGATCCCTGGACTCCATATTCCAGCCACCCCATCATCAACCTATCTGTTGCCACATTCTTATCTAAAGAATGAAGCTTGATAGAAGGACTGATCTTTATTGATTTTCTTGCACGGGCCACAGGGAATCACTCTCCCCTGCGTTTAGCATCTGAAACATTTTTTCTAAATTCCATCTCTGTTCACAGTGCTTTATTCTTCAAGTAAGAGTCTCCCACTAGCAAAATTAGATCCCAGGAAGATCTAGATAAAGTGAAGAATAGGAAAATGCAAATAGGTATTTGTTTTTCTTTTGACTTATCACCATGACTCACAGAAAGAAAGCCCCTGTACTTCATGTGAATAGAGTCCACTGAAGGGGGAACTGGCCCAGGAGGCTGAAGGACTTGGTCTGGGCTTAAAGTTGGTACTTTATGAAAAATCTTTCGAGACTAAGTCGTATCAGACAGTATGCTACACAACTGCTTTGCAATTTTCCCCTGCCTTACAAAGATATCTTCTTGCTTGTAGACCGGTTGAATGTTTAAGTCAGATATCTATTAGTCACTTAAAATAGATCATTCACCTTTTTAACTGGACAGAATTGACATATCCAATGTACAGCAGTTAATACTAGAGCACAGATAGACAGAAGGAATAAGCAATTCTTTGTGTCACTGTCTGGAAAAGAGAATTTCTATCTTGCATTTATTTAAATATACTTGTATTATGAACTAATGTGTCCAAATACAGTCAATGGTGTGCAAATATGAAGTCATAGAAAGCATTTCTCACATAATGTCAAATAATACTAGTGCAATAGGCTTTTTTTTTTTTTAGTATATACTCTCAGAGGGAGATGAGGAACTATAC
>NW_023602227.1:0-14028 GCF_014898055.3 Talpa occidentalis | reverse complement strand
GAGGTTTAAGGGGCTGAGAGGGCAAGAAGGAGCCGAGGGGTGTGTGCGGGACTGACGGTGGCCTTCTTTCCAGCCTTCGTCAAGCACATCATGTCTGGGTGAAGCAGGCCTGCCAGGGTGAGTGCAGGCTCCCTCTCCCGGCCCCTCTGGGGCTTCGGGACCAGCCACCTGCCCTATAGCTCTGCTCTCCCAGCCCTGATCCTTTCAGAGGGGATGGCTGGAGATCACACTGGGGGAGCAGCTCTCCCTCCTGCCTGGTTCCCTCCCCCCCCCACCCCGTGCCTTCTGCCCTCCTTGGGCTTTGCACCCCACCTTGCCCCTTACCAGGCACATCCTCCGCCTCTCCCAGGTCTTTTGGGCGAGACCAATCCCGCAGGTCTGGGGCCGCCTGTATAGGCTCTGCTGTGGAAAATGGCTCCCACGGAGAGTGGCCCTGCCTGTGCCTCCTTCCTTTTACCCTCTACATGCCCCGTCCCTCCCCAACATCTTAGCGCCATCCTGATGGGGGTATGGAGGATGATGTTCTTCTTCTACCTAGCCCTTTCTTTCAGGTGCCTGGCCCTTGGCCTTAGCCCTCCCGGGGTGAGTGGCGAGAGGCCTGGAGGGACTGAGCTGGAACCGGAGTCCCAGCTTGTCGCTGTCCGCAGCCCCAGGACCTCGTGGGCCTATGGCTTTCCCTGGAAATAAACGGCTGTGGCTCACCTGGGCCAGGCCTCTGCTCCAACCAGCCCCTGAGTTGTTGTTTTTATTTTTATTTTTTAATTTTTCTGTGTTTTTGTTGCTGTTGTTTTAAAATGAAATCACTGAGGGGTGTGTGTGCATGTGTGGTGCGCGTGCCCCCTGAGGCCTTATGTTTTGTTCCTAGAGAAATGAGTAGCTACCCAGGAACTGGGAGATGAGGACAAAAGCCCCCAGACCCAGAAATACGGGGTCACATGAGCAGAGAGCTTGGGCAGGTCCACAGTTTATGGATGAATTTTGTCTCCTTCAGTCTACCCCTTACCTCACCTCCAGGAGGGAAAGAGGGGGAGGGGCACCAAGGGGTCTGGGGAGGGGGGCAGGGACTCCTCAAATGGTCCTTGCCTTTTCTTCTCTTTGAGAATTGTGTTAAAACACACAACACAAAATTTTCCATCTTAAACATTTCTAAGTGCATGCTTTTATCGAGTTAACTATATTCACATTGTGTGACCGCTGTTCTCCAGAACTCATTCATCTTGCAAAGCAGAACCTCTATGTGCATTAGACAACAGCTCCGCGTCCCCTCATGGGTGCACTATGGTGATAACATATGAGGGCGACCCTCTACGAAAATGCAAACAACGTTGTAAGCCAACATTACTTCAATTAAATTAAAACAATCATCTTTCCCAACTTGAAATGCTGATGTCCCTCCCCCATGATGGAGCCTTTTCAGATTTTCCTCCCTTCCTGTCTTCCTTCATCCTTCCTAAAGTAATTTATTGTGTGTGGTATAGTTCTAGGAATTGGGGTTAAGACTCCCAATGATTAAGAAACCAAAAGCGTGTTGTCCCGGCCAGAGAGTAAGGACATGGCAACCAGGGACTAACCACAGCAAGAACCATCCAGAAACAGCCTCACAATAGCAGGACAGCTTCAGCGCAAGGTCAGAGGACCTGCAAGAAGAGGCACCGGAGGGAAGAGAGGATGACAGGGGAGATTCTTCCCTGGGAGATGAACTTCAAGTGAGACCGTAAAGGAGAAAGATGCCCCAAGGCTGGTGTTCAGGCCCCGGGAGAAGGGCACGAGGGTGTGTGTGTGTGGGGGGGGGGGTGACTGCTCACTCATTCAGCAGATACCAGACACCGAGGGCCTACCGTGGGCGCGGCCCTGACCTGGCCTTAGGGATCTGCTCAGCCAAACAGACATGGTTCTGCCCTCGTGGAGCTTGCAATCTAGTGAGAAGACACATCAAGTAGTTGTATTTATAAGACAGATAACAGCCAACATTTTTGGAACACACTTAAAGTTATAATTATTTGGCTGTGCATTACAGAGACGGAAAGAGAGTGGCTTCAAAGAGATGAAGCACATTTCTCCCTTCCTTTGAAGTTCAGAGGTTGGCAGTTCAGGGCTGGCGAGGGTAGAGGGGGTGCGGCTGTTCTCCACAAAGTCTGAGGACCCGGGCTTCTTTACCTGTGACATTGCAGCTGGAGATGTCCTCTCCTGCTTCTACTGATGGAAAGGTTCAGGGAGAATTTCCTATTAGGTGAACCTGCTCAGGTGCCAGCGTAACTTACTGAGTCCCTCTGTGGTGTCAGACTGGTTTGTTTGAAGGTAGAAGAAATTCCCAGTCTTAGCCCACCTGGGAAGAGGTATGGGCAAAAGGACATTATTTCCAAGATTTCCTTTGACTGGGTTGACTTGTAATATTTTTTTTTTAAAGATTTATTTATTTATTTATGCATACAAGAGCTGTGGTACAGGCCAGAGTTGTGGGGGTGGTGGTGGTGGTGGTGAGAAGATTCACCAGAGACAGTGGGGAACAGAACAGGCAGGCTGACCGAAGTACACTGCTGAGGGGAGCAGCGGGCAAGTCAGGAGAGGTCTGCTGCACCATGTGGGTTGCTCCCTGGTGGGCTAGGGAATCAAACTCATGCTGCAGAGGCTGCAGACAGCCTCATAGGTTGCATCTTAACCCACTGCGCCACCAGGTAGGCCCTGACCTGTAATATTTTAAACCCGGACTCAAACCATGTCTAACAAAATACCGTGGACTGGGTGGTTTAAACAACAGATATTTATTGCTCACAGTTCTGGAGGCTGGAAATGTGAGATCACATTTCTCTCTTTCTTGCTCTTTCTCTTTACTATATATACACACACATATACCTATAACACATGTATACATCTACAGGCACAGTTTACACACATGTACACACACCAAACATGTATACATACAGATTCACACATGTCCACACCAAGATGAGGATCAAGGAGGAGATTTAGGGGAGGCTCCTGCTTACCTGGCCCCTCTCTGCTTTGAACACTGAGGAAGCCCAAAGCTTCTATTCACCCCTTGGAGAGAAAATGGGCAAGGAGGTCATTATGGCTAAGATGATCGTAAAGTGGGGTTCCCAGATGTCAAAGGTAAATTTTGGAGAGATGATAATAGAGAGAGCGTGACCAACTTTGTGAACACCTACTATGTGCCAGGCATGGTGCCAAGCACTTCACACCTCACTCTCATAGCAGCCTGTGAAGTAGGGATTGCAATCCCCATTTAAGGATCTAAAAATATCCTATAGGAAAAATAGCAACCACAAACTTGACTCTTAGTTCTTTTAGTTTCTCCCCCTCCAGTTTAAGGCTGTAGCATGACATAATATGAGTATTTTTTTTTTTTTAAGATTTTATTTATTTGTACAAGAACTGGGGTACAGGTCAGAGGCACGGGAGGGTGAGAGAATTCACCAGAGACAGAGCAGGGAGCAGAAAGGCAGATGGACCTAAGACACTGCTGAGGGGAGCAGCAGGCGAGGCAGGAGAGGTCTGCCACACCATGTGGGTTTCTCCTGGCCAGCCGGGAATTGAACCCGCACTGCAGAGGCTGCGGACAGCTTCACAGCACGGTGCTCAACCTGCTGTGCCACCGGGGAGGCCCGATAAATTTCTGCTATGAGTAAGACCATCTGGCATTTTTCATTTTATTTCTGGCTTATTTCGCTGAACATGATCCCTTCCAGCTCATCCATGTTGCTGCAAATTGCATGAGTTTATCTTTTTTGATTGCTGAGTATTATTCCATTGTGTATATGTACCACATCTTCTTGATCCAGGAAAAAGACTAATTATAATAAAGCAAAAATAAAAAACAGGGGCCTCCCTGGTGGTGCAAGGGGTTAAACACTGCTCTACGAAGCAGTCCACAGCCTCTGCAGCACGAGTTTGATCCCCGGCCAGCCACGGAGCAACCCACATGACTCAGCAGACCTCTCCTGTCTCACCCGCTGCTCCCCTCAGCAGAGTATTTCGGTCAATCTGCCTGTTCTGTTCCCCACTCTGTCTCTGGTGAATCCTCTCATCCCCGCATCTCTGGCATGTACCCAGCTCTTGTATGCATAAATAAACAGATCTTTGAAAAAAATCAAAATCAATAAGCAACTATAAACCAGAGACACACTACGGGGCAGGCGGGATGAGTGAGTAGGCGGGATGAGTAAGTGGGGGGGGGGGCGTGGGAATCGTACGGGGACTATTACCAAGATGAAAATGCATACATTGTGCAAAAATGAAAAATGATGTAAAAATATATAAAATAAAAAAATAATAATAAATGGAAAAAAAAGAGTATTTCTAACGTCCATTTTCACGAAAGTCCTCAGGAACGACTTCCAAATTCACACTAAGGCTTATAAGATTTCTGTCTAGTTTCTAAGGCCTTCCTTTCTTTGCTCCTACTCTAGAAACACCTCTTGCTGCCGCTGGCTGACCCCCATCCTCTCTGTCAGTATCCCTCCTTCTCACCCATGACCTCTTGATCCATCTCTTTTCCTCCCTCTTGCTGCCCATTCAACTGATTTCCACAGCCCGGGTTGGGCTCACTGAGGCTTTCCACACTGCCAGAGGTCTGCTGAGCAGCAGATGGCCGCAATTTAGTCTCCTTAACACAACTGCCAAATGGCAGCTGAAGATGTCAGAGCTGGAGGAGTCCTTGGAGACTTAGAGCAGAGTCACTCACCTCTGCAGCATTTAGCATCATGCTTTGGCTATGGTTGCTCTGTCTTTTAAGGGAGAATGTGTTGGAGATTGCCCATGCAATAGCAACCTATTACCACTAGATGGCACAATTGCAGCAGCTCTCTTCCAAAGGGACACCCAAATGTGGTGTCACATAGCCAGTCTCCAGGGACTTGAGGTGTCAGTTTATTTCAATGCCTTCAGGTAGATGAAGGTCTTGTTCACTTTCAAAGACTCACAAGGTTAGTTAGCTTGCTTCAGTACCTCCACAAAGGTTTTGCAATGAGAGGTCAAAGAGAAGGCACTATTTTGGACGTGAAGACCTGGCATCTAGTCCAGTTCTGCTCCTAAGCCACATGCTCAGCTTCAGTTCCAAACTAAAGGGGTTGATTTGCTGTCCCTTCCATCTCTCTGATATGGACCATTTAGAACTCAACTAACTACCTCTTGCTATATTCAGCTTTAGCCCACTTATTTTGTTTTCACCCTTATTGTGTATATGTGTTTAGAACGTTGAGAGTAAAAATCATCTATTCAAAATAATTATGGAATGCACAAGAGTAGGTTGTCTAGGAAATAAACAAAGTCACTCATGGTCTTTCACCCCATGAGTCTATACTCTACTAGAGGAAAAATGATCAGCACGTGACAATTTAAGCTATGTCATAAGATAAAACAAAGAGGGCCTCCCCGGTGGCGCAGCGGTTGAGCGCTGGGTTGCGAGGCTGCCCGCGGCCTCTGCGGCGCCGGTTCGATCCCCGGCTGCTCCCCGGCCACTGGAGGAGGGTCCCACATGGCGAGCAGACCTCTCCTGCCGCCCGCTGCTCCCCTCAGCAGTGTACTTCGGTCCTTCTGCCTGCTCTGCTCCCTGCTCTGGCTCTGGTGAATTCTCTCACCCTCCCGCACTTCTGACTGTACCCAGTGCATGTATAAACAAAACAAACAAACAAACCAGCAAACAAATAAATAAAGCATGCCTCTATTAAAAAAAAAAAAAAAAAAAAAAAAAGATAAAACAAAGAAATGACACCAGGCAGTATATGTCTAAGGATTGAGAGAGAGGAGTGAGGACAGAGCACTGGGAGCTCGGAGGAGGAGGAATGATTAAAGAGGGCTTCATGGAAGAGGTGTGGCAATCCTGATGGGTTATAAATTGACGAGAACCTGGGGAGAGACATTCTAGACAGGAAGCACAGATACCTTGTTCTTTGTCAACTGTCCCCACAGCCCTGCCTTTTAGGATTGGCTAGAAGAAATAAAAAGGGCAAAAGAAGAGTGATAAAAAGAACCAGAGAAGGGAACAAGAGATGAGGAGAAGGGCAGAAGGACAGAAAGTGGAGAGGTGAGTAGGCATCACACTCAGGAGAGAGGCGTACCTATCCAGAGGTAAAAAGGGAAGTTAGAAAATATAAATGTAAGCTGGGAAAATACCCATTCTTTTCTGTTCTAATCTGTGGAACCACAGAATCATCAGCCTTCAGGTGCCAGCCCTCTAGGTCAAACCCTTCCCAAAAACACTATAAAATGATCAGCCATTGTCCACTTGAATACCTACCACAATGTGAACCTCATTATTTCCCCAGGCCAATTCCCATTGGAGAAAAAAACCCTGACATAGCTTTCTAGTGGGAATCTGATTTTTACACCCTGAGGTTTCCATCCTGGATTTTTCTTCCAAATGGATCCCCCAAATCTCAGACCATACCCCTCTTTCACCAGCTTAGCATCTCCTGGGGCCCCTGGCTACAAACCAAGTTTCTTGAACACATTAACGATACCCGTTACTGGCAAACATGGGCTCTCAGTGCCCACTTAGCAATGTGGAGCCACATGTCAGAGTCTGGAAATCAATCTTCTTCACAGAAAAGATGGCTCTGAGGCCAAGCGGAGGTTGGGGAGTTTGACTTGGTCACATTGCTAGACCGAAGGGCAGCGTATTGTTTGTTCATTTTAACATTAAAAACAATTCCACCTCATTTTAACCTTACGCCCTCTTGGTCCTGTTCTCATGGCTCTGTGCCCCAACTTCATGTTCACAGTTAGCTCGCGGCCAGCCCTTCGCCCATGGGTCAGGTAGAGGAGCTACAGGGTTCTTTCCTCAGCTCAGGCTGCCCCTTTGGAGTCCCTTCCCCATGGGTTTCCTTATTTAGTTGTTTGCAGTTCCTTCTTGATAGCATCCATTCCTCTGGCAGTAGGAGCAGAGACTCTTAACCATAAAAGATCTTTGTGGGCACATTTATGCTGTTTTTCCAAGAAGGGAATTTGTATCTTTTGGTCATTTTTTCAAAAAGGTCAAAGACCCAAAAAAGGTTAAAAGAGGACGCAGAGGCTTTGTGGGATTCTGTTTATCTTGCCCCTGAGTGTGTGGACACTGCATCTGGTGCGCCCAGCTTTCCTCCCGGGCGCTCAAACCCTCCCAGGACGCCCTTCACTTCCGCCTCTCCCCGACCAGCCCTGCGGCCACACTTCGTTTGAGAGAGAAATTCTACCTTTTATTTTTGCTTCCTGTGCAGTCCTGCCTTTTAGCTGGACAAGCATTCCTACCAAGCCCTGGGATATTGTTTTGGACGCTGCTGGACATGCAATGGGCCTGCACCCCCAGCTAGCGTGCAGGGCCCACAGGCTCACCTCCCCCCTGGGGTCACTTTTGGTTCCATTTACTTTATCAGGCTCCCCCAGCCTCCACTGGGCTTCCTCCCTTAGATGGGGGGTCCCTGTGGATGGGATCTTCCTGGTGGGCAGCACCACACACTCACTCTCCCACCGGTTTGATATTTCTTTTCTTTTAAAATTATATTCTTTTTATTGAGGTACTCTTGGTTTACAACACCCTACAGGATTTAGGGGTATGGGTTCACACTTCTTCAGATGTGTGTTACCACACCACACTCACCACCAAGGCAGCCATCCTCCTCCTCCACAGACTGTTAGGTCCCCTCTCTCTTTTGCTTCTCCTCTGGGAACCTCAATTCTACAGTTGTATTTCTTTTTTTTACCCCAAGATTTATTTATTTATGCATATAAGAGCTGGGGTGCAGGCTTAGAGGTGTAGGGGGTGAGAGGATTCACCAGAGACAGAGTAGGGAGCAGAACAGGCAGATTCACTGAAATACACTGCTGAGGGGAGCAGCGGGCGAGTCAGGAGAGGTCTGCTGTGCCATGTGGGTAGCTCCCTGGCCTGGGATTGAACTCGTGCTGCAGTGGCTGTGGATTGCTTCACAGTGCTGCGTCTTAACCCCTTGCACCACCAGGGAGGCCCCCTGACATAAATCTATATATTAGTCATTAGGGGCAGGCATGTCATTTTGCAGCCAAGAGCCATTTTGCAGCCAAACTCTGTTCATTGTTCAGGGTTGCTATAGGGGCAGGGAGCTGAGGGTGTCTGAATCTCAGGTTTCTCTGTGTCATGTGGGACTTCGATCTTGGCCTCCAAGGACCTGAAAGAGCACATCTACAGTACTGGTCTCAGGGCTCCTTCAATGTCCCCATCTGGGCTTCCAAGGAGATTCCAGAAATGTCTGCCTTCGCCCTAACACTTCTTCCATTCCATCCCCACCCACATTGTAGCCCTCAACCCTGCCCATCTGTGCCCTCCACTTTAAGGAGAAGCCAGAGGTTAAAGATCTAGTGTTAAAAATCTTGGCGACCAGTTGGAATGTGGAGAACGCACTAGAGCATTTGTTTCACAATCACTTACTTGATGCAATTTATTGTGGGTACTGAAGTTTTCCTTTTAATTTAGAATTTAGTCTTGTGATGTTTTGCCAGTGCCTAGTGTTTAATAAAGGCAGCTGGCATTTTTTTCGTCAGGCTTTTGGGGTTTATGAAATTGAATAGGGCTTGGGTCATGCCCTCAAAGAATATCAAATGCTAGGTAAACAAAGTGGGTCGGTGTGCAAATAAAAAAGTATCAACAGAAAGGCAAATGTTGTAGGATAGATACCAAAGAAGTGGGGGAATTAGAAAATGAGTAACAGGATCATTTCCAGGGAGGAGATTAGAGAAGTCTCTTTGGAGAAGAAGCTGGCATTGAAACTGTAGAAGACAGGGGTGGGGCGGAGTTGGGGGTTGGGGAGAAACCCTAGAAGGTAGGAGTGCTGTTGTCATCACCCAGGGAAGCAAGAGAGGGCAGTGGTTAAGAGCCTCAGGGTTAGGATAGAGGTCATTCATGAGCTGTGTGATCTCAGGCAGGCTTTTCAGTCTCTTCAAACCTCCAATTCCTTGTCTATTAAGTGTGTATAATAGTATTCCTGGCCCTCTGTTCTGTTCCCCACTGTCTCTGGTGAATCCTCTCACCCCCCGCACCTTTGGCCTGTACCCCAGGTTGTATGCATAAATAAATAAATCTTAAAAAAAATAGTATTCCCAGCCCTATCTATTTTTTCCAATGATCCAGTGAGTGAATACATATAAAGCAATTGAAACAGTGTCTGTAACATAGTAAAGACTGAAGTATTAACTCTGTAAGGAAGGGTGTTCCAGGCAGGAGAATCAGCTCTAGCAAAAGAAGGAAAATGAAAGAACTACTATTTTTGGGGGGGGAAAAACACCCTCAAATGACTGATCTACCTGGGAAACACATGGGGAGAGGAACAGTGTTTATCATCACAGCAGCTGTCTCCACTGCATGCTCACCCTGTGCTGATGCTCTTCCAATGCTTCGTGGGCACGGTTCAGTGGCTCTTCCCAGCACGTGGACAGGATGGACCTGATTATCCCCATTCTACAGAGGGGGAAACAAAGGCTGCTAGAAGCCGGTGACTGCTGCCAGAGCACTCACTGACTGGGCAGAAACTTCAGGAATGTCTCTCACTTCTAAGCCTTCATTCTTAAGCACTGCTGCAGTGCCCTCAGGTAGATACTGAGTGCCACCTGGTTTTCCCTCACCGCTTGCCAAGCTGTCGCCTTGCCCTGTGGCTCTCTCAGGCTGGACTTCTGTTTCCTTTTGTGTAAAGGAGAAACTCCTGCTCTAATGAGTCTGATCTCTTTTTCTTCCCTTGCTCTCAAAATTCGTCCTTGGGTGTCTGCATCTTCCTGGACACCCAACGCCGGATAATAGGGAGGGACAGGAAGAGGAGAGCACAACGCCAGGTCCCTTGGCACAAACCTGCAAGTGGGTTCAAAAAAACAAAATCAAACCAGCATGGAATAAAATGAGAGCAGAAACACCAAGGTGAGTCAGAGACGCTTCCTGGGGAGCAGACCTCAGAGGAAATGGGGAATTCTGCTTTGGGGCCCAGCTGGGCAGGTGGTATGAGGAGTCATTTCTCTGTGGCCCTGCCCCTCTGGTCTTTATGGCATCTGGTTGAGATAAGTTTCTGGATTGTTGGAGCAGGAAGAGAGTATTTAAGGGAATTTAGTGAAGGGGGACAGTGAGTCACTTCTGCAATATGATTTGCAGCTTAGGTGGACATGTTACTACATTTCTTTTTTCTGGGGATCTGGACTTGTTAGGAATAGTCTTACTATACTACCTATTTTTCATTCACCTTTGTTTTATTTTTATTGTATTTTTTTTTTTTTTTAGTTGAGGTGATGCTGGTTTGCAACCTCTAAATCAACTGTACATGATTCCAAGGTATAGGAGCACACCTTTTCAGATATATGTTACCGAACTGCACCCAGCACCAGAGCACCCTAGCCCTTCCCCATAGTTCATTGGCCCCCTCCCCCTTTTGCTCTCCCCGACACACCTCTGGTAGAATTTGCTTTTGTTTTCTATCTTGATAAAATATAATTAAAAATTGCCAGGTGAATAGGGCTTGGACTTACAGCTTATAACCTGTGAAGCTACCATTGCCTTTGGCAATACTATGATGAGTCTCCTCATCTTCTGCCATGATATAAATAGTGTTTGAGGGACATTGAGAGTTTTGCCCCCTTACCTCAAAGGACATCCATGGTCACCTGCTCACAGTGTCATAACTATCCAATATGTCTCATGTTTTGAAGGGTAGCCATTGAAGGTGCCTGCATATGGCTTGATTATTGAGTGTTTGGGTTCTAAAACCAGAAGGCCAGGGTTTGGAATTGAAGTAAGTAAATTTACCACTGAATGACCTGGTGGAAGTCACAGTCCCTCTCCCACTTCAGTGCACTCATCTGGAAAATGGGGATAAAAATAATACCCACCTTCTTCCAGGGAGCTAAGAGGGTTTTTACAAACAACAAGTTTAAAGTAGCACCAGCCTAGCACATAACAAGCCCCCCGTAGCTGTTAGCTGTGGTGCCATCACAACTTAGGCATCTTTTTTTTACGTTTAGATTTTTTTTTATTTATATATATATTTAACATCATTGTTCATTTTTAAAAAATGTTTGCTTTTTAACCCCCCCCCCCAAGATGTAGTCCCCATAGAATTTCCTTCACCTATTCACCCATGCACCATTACCAGCATCTTAACTTAAATTTCACTCAGTGGATTGCCCAGTAGGATTCGGAGGCTTGGCAATCTGGACAAAGGAAAGCTCTAGAAAGCAAGGTATTCATTAAGTAGGTTGGTCCCAGTCTGAAGGTTTTACCAAATACAAAATCCTCTGGGCATTTAGGGAAGGGTGTGAAGAGGTAGAGTTCTGAAGGAGCAAAGAAATGGGTGAAGAAGACAGATGAATAGTGAGTGTGAGACACTCCCTGGGGATGGGGCAAGCAGCATGTGGGGTCAGGTGTCTGAGCCCCTGAAGAGAGAAGGAGCATGAGGGGAGAAGAAGGGAGAGGGAGAGGGGAAAAGGAGGGCCAGAGAGGTCCAGGCGCTCCTGCCAGGGGCCTGGTGGGAGAAGCAAGGTGAAGGAGAAGGATTGGGCTCTCCTCAGGCCTCATCCAGGTCAGGGCCCAGACTGGAGGCCTGGCTGGGTTGAAACAGCCAGAGTCATGGGAGAGTGAGGCAGACTGCCTGTCACACTCCCAGCTCACAGTCACCCCACTCTTGATCATTCTTTCAGGAAGCTGATTCCCAGGAGCCTGCTGTTTGTCCAGACCTTGGTCCCATGCCCAGGTTTTTCCGGTGTGGTTGTCATATCTCAGGAGTCAGCTGGGCATGGCTGGTGAGTTTCTTGTAATAATTAAGGCAGGAAGTGGCCAGGACCTGGAAATAGAGCAGCTTTAAGGGAGGCAGGGTGAGGAAAATTCTTTTTCTGAGGGCCTGTGTGCCTTCTTGGGCTAGGTGCACAGAATTCCTGAACTTGATCTGGGCTGAGGGACCCTAGGGAAAAATTTTGCTTTATGGACATTTTATCTCAGAAATGGAGAATCTAAGAATGCTCTATTCTAGTAGGGGTTTCTCCAATTCACATGGCAATGCCCTCTTGAAACATGTGGGGGTGTCCAGCACCCTATACTCATAGGAAGGGAGACCATGGCTTTTAGAGTAAGACTGATCTGTTTTTTAATCCCAGCTTTGCCCACTTAGTCTCTGGTCATCAGCAGTCTGCCTGGTGGAGCTAATAACTTGAGCTAATTACTCCATCTCTCTGAACCTCCATTTTTTTTTTCACTTAAACTCAGGATTCCCATGCCTATTTTGTGCTGACTAATAATTTTTTTATTTATGCATACAAAAACCGGGGGTAGGCCAAAGATGTGGGAGAGTGAGAGGACTCACCAGAGACAGAGTGGGGAACAGAACAGGCAGATTGACTGAAATACATTGCTGAGGGGAGCAGCGGGTGAGACAGGGGAGGTCTGTTGTGCCAGGTGGGTCAGTTCCTTGCTGGGGATTGACCTCATGTTGCAGTGGCTGGCTATAGCTTGATAGTGCTGAGACTTTAATCCCTGCGCCACTAGGGAGGCCCTTACTAATGAATTCTGAAGGCATTCTTAGCATAGCACTTTGCACATAATAACCACAAAATAAATGATAGTTAGAACAACAACAAAACAGCAAAAATAATTACCAGTTCAACTCTTCCCACCTTAGTTTTTAGCTTTGTAAAATGAGTTATTATGGGGAGTAATGAGGCTGATCAATATTTATCAAGAAGGTGGTAAGGGGTCTGCATTGGTTTGAGATGGGGTGTGAACAATCATGTGATGCTCTCAGTGGGCACAGAGCTTGAATCCAGGTTTGGCCAGGAATATGCAGAGCTGGGATGGAAAGTTCCTGGGCTCTTGTGTTTTCTTCTCACCTGTGGATGAGAGAGAAGCTTCACTGCAAGGCAAAGTTTGCTTGTCTCAGCTGGGCCCTGGCAGAGCAGGGCCGGTGTTCTTCCCACCACCACACCCTTAGTATCCCAAGAAGGACCTGGCACACAGTTGATGCTATATGTGTGTGTGTGTGTGTGTGGTGAATGAATATTAAATGCCAATGCTAACTTTACCCCTCCACAATTACCTTGATAAAATTCTAGGGGCCTTTTCTCAGATAACTCCCCCAAGTCCAGAAAGTCTATGCTATGCCATTTTTAATCAGTGTGGACTCTGAAAAACCCATTTTCTTTCAAGCCAGAGGAACAGCTGGCTCATCTCTCAATGGACCAAAGAGCCTCTGCCAAATGTGTGGGAGGAGAAGATTCTGAGCCAATCCACTACTCCACACTTAGCCTCCTTAACTGAGGAATGGATCTGCTTTGAGAGAGCTACAATCTCTCCACAAATAATAACAATATGAACATATTCCACTGTGCTTTTTGGATTCCAAAGAACTTTCACATCCATGTTCTTGCAGGACCTCAGGACCATGTGGGTGTGTTGGGAGGGGGTTGAGTGGAACCGGGGGTGGAAAAAATAGCAGGGAACAGATCATTACTTTTTACAAAGAAAAAGAGTAAAGAGAGGATTTGTAGAATTTTTCAAGATCATCTAGGTAAGAAGTGAGACAAGGACCTAAATCCAGAAAGCTCTGACTTTAACTTTAGCACCGAGGGGAAGTGCGCATGGCCTGGTCGGCAAGAGGCTTAGGAAACGGTCACATTATCTGGTTGCTCCAACTTGCAGTAGTGACAATGAATAGGAGTAGGGCTTCCCCACCGGGCACACTGCTGATGACCAGCAAGGACTCTGTCCATGGCCGATAACATCCTTCTGCCTCAATTTGGCCAACATTGCCCAGGGGCCAGTGATAGGCAGCAACAGTGAAGGGAAAGGATTCCTATTTTGTTGTCTATTTAATGTCAGGCAAGGGGGCAGATAATGTGACTCTTGTCTTTTAAATGGAGCTCAGAGAAGGTCTTCTACCTCCTGGATGCCCCTCCTGACCATACCACCCAGCAGCATGGCATGTGGGCAAATCACAGAATAGACACTCAGTTTCTCCAGCATCTTTGCTTGATTAATATTTTATTAAAGTTAATTATCAGTGGCTGCTAAGAAGGTCAAAAGTAGGAAATATTCTT